>NC_079419.1:18386060-18536060 GCF_026213295.1 Gadus chalcogrammus | reverse complement strand
TGGACACGCATGCGTGCGTGCTTAGTTACAGTACATTTTTGTGTGTGATGAATGAACATGCCTCCCGTGTGGTTGAAGTGCTTCTTAGCATTCTCTACGTCGACCTTGAAGACCTGCTGGTTACGCAGCTCTCTATCAGTCTCCCACTCCCAGTAGTCTGGGCGGTCTCTGGTGAGCTGGTCCATCCAGGTCTGTTTGGGTACGGCTCTCTTACTGACACTGTCATAGTGAACAAATTGAACCTCATCCACCATCCCAACAGACACATACTCTGGGAAGGATGAGAGGCCAGACGACGCCGTGTAGAAAAACCTCAGAGAGTGAATCACTGTGGACAGACAGACAGACAGGTTGATGCTGCACATCACTTGAGAGACAGACAGACAGACCCCCCCCAGCATGTGGCTCCACCCCCTGTCTATGGGTTTAACTGTATTGACATCTCTTCAGGTTACAGTGAAACACTTTGTCTAAAACAATAAAAACAGCTTTGTTTGAATCCTCCACCAGGAATGGGTTAACCTAGCTGTCTGTGTTGTATACAGGGAATGGGTTAACCTAGCTATCTGTGTTGTATACGGGGAATGGGTTAACCTAGCTATCTGTGTTGTATAGGGGGAATGGGTTAACCTAGCTGTCTGTGTTGTATACGGGGAATGGGTTAACCTAATTATCTGTGTTGTATAGGGGGAATGGGTTAACCTAGCTATCTGTGTGGTATAGGGGGAATGGGTTAACCTAGCTATCTGTGTTGTATAGGGGGAATGGCAGGGTTTCCCCCAGCACTATCTTGTTAAGGCGGCCGCCTTAACAAGACTAGGGCCCCGCCTTGACTACCAATGTATTGAAAAAAAAAAAAAAGTTAAATTACAGCAGGGCGCTGGAACTGTTCTTTGCACAGCCACGCAGAATTGCATGCACTGATGCCTCTTGTCAGCTGTGCCGCAAATAAGATCCAAAAAAGGAACTGTAAATAGTTGAATTTGCATACAAAAGTTAAGTGTATTGTCCATTATTTGTATTTAATTTGCACTTTTCTTTAATTTTATTTTGTAGTGTCTGCATGTTTGCACAACATTTGTACCTACTGTTGTTTATTTATATGGAAATAAACAGTCGTTTATTTCATTCATGCGTACTGGCATCTTTGAGCAAAATACCCCCAAAAATTTTCGGCACGGCGCAAACCAACAACACCACCGACTGCTTACCACCTTGACTGAGACATTTACTGGGGGAAACACTGAATGGGTTAACCTAGCTATCTGTGTTGTATATGGGGAATGGGTTAACCTAGCTATCTGTGTTGTATAGGGGGAATGGGTTAACCTAGCTATCTGTGTAGTATAGGGGAATGGGTTAACCTAGCTATCTGTGTTGTATAGGGGGAATGGGTTAACCTGGTGATTGTTAGTGCTTGGCACTTGGTTCTATGAACATCCTCACTGTACCCACAGTGATATATTGTTGTTCCTCTTTCTGATGACTAATGTTCTTTGGATGACTGCGTCTGCTAAACGCCCTCAATGTAAATGTAAATGTTACTAACTGTTTCATTCTTAGAACTATATATTCCATAATCCACCATTTTAATAAATACATTTTTACGTTCAAGGATTTCTGATCCAGGAATGATTTATAGTGAGATCAAATGTGTCTTCTGTTGATCAAGCAAACATATTAATGAGCCAGTTTCCTTAAGTAGTATAAGATATGAATAACTGAAATAAACATTATTATTAACACTTCACTGACCTGGGAGGCAATATTTACTCATATATAAATATTATGATATGAATTGATATGGAATTAAAATGAGTAGGGTCGAACAGTATGAAAGTGGTTCTGATAAACTAACATCATCATCCGGTTTAGTCTCGTTTTCTCAGTTTGAACCCAAAATGAAACGCACTTGAAACAAAACGCAAACTGGTTTCTGAAAATTTGGTTTAAATATCGGAACAAGTGAATGATTAATCATCCTGTGGATTAGTTGTTCGAGTTTGAGATTGTACACAAACGCAGTTTCATATCCACAGGAAGGACAGCGAAACTAAGCACTGCTTCGGGACAACTATAGTTCTAGTTCCGGGTCTATATATAGTTCGGACCGAGACGCTCTGAAGGGTCCTACCTGCAGACCCCCCGGAGAGGATCCCCAGCAGCAGCAGCAGTCCCAACGCCCCCATGCTGAGTGTGGAGGATGGTCGTCTGGTCTCCTGAAGGTTTGAACCGGCGGGACTCGAGGGGAGGGCGGAGGCGGACCCGCTCGACCAATGGGAATTAATAAAGGCGGTGACGTCATTAGTTACCTGGTGGACAACAACAGTTGAAGTGGAGATAAGTGAAGCAACCGAACGGGCAGAAGAGCCTCAAGAGAGGCCTGGTATACCTGGTATACCCAGATTAAACACAACCCCCCCCACACACACACACACACACACACACACACACACACACACACACACACACACACACACACACACACACACACACACACACACACACACACACACACACACACAATAAGAATATAAAATATAGTATACTGTTTACATACATGTAAATATGGAGTATGTCGGTGGACATAGGCTGACTCCATGCGTTCTGGTCTACTGTTGTGACGGGGTCTTGGTGCTGAAGAGATCAGCAGGACCGCAGCGTCCCCGTGTGGCCGCCCGGTGAACCGCGGGTTGCTGACCGCTGCTCAGCATCGTGTCAGCCTCCGGAGGATGACCTCACCCGGGACCAGGAGAGGACCAGGTCTCAGTTGCGGTTCAACGTCCAGTGGCGGTGCTAGGGTTAGGGTTAGGGTCAGGGTCAGGTTTAGGGTTAGGGCTACATGTGTCATCATTTACTGTTGGCATACTTTATATTTCACTGACGATACCTGTCATGAGGGTTAGGGTTAGGGTTAGGGTTAGGGTTAGGGTTAGGGTTAGGGTTAGGGTTAGGGTTAGGGTTAGGGTTAGGGTTAACCCAGATCTCCTTAGATTCATTCGTCTCCGACAAACTGCTCTAAAAGGTTGAGAATGATCGGGCCCGAGGCAGGGTAAGTGCAGACCACTTCCCAGAGAGATTGATAGCGCAACGTCCTTCTTCTTTTGGATAGTTATTCCCAAGTCTCTGATTGGCTTTCGTTTCACGAAAGTTTTTTTTTCATCAACCAAAGTACCTGATATAAAAGTACTGGGCCGGTGGAATGCAGACATCATCCTTGAGGAAGTCCCAACGAATCTGTAACTAGATAATTATTCTGTCAACTGGACACCGCGATCACACAGTACTGGATTGGATTCGCTTGCAAACATTTTTTTACATAATTTTTTTACAACGATTTAATTTTTTCTCCCCTTTTCGAGGTTAGGATTTGCGAGTCTCGTTTGTTTTCGTTCTAACTCCGTGTATTTAGTGAACGATCTTCTGTGATCCATGGCCTGTCCGCAAGTTGGCGGCTTCCTTACGGGCTGCCTCGGGTGGCTGTGCATCCACCTCCACCAACAACTGGGTCATCATGTCTAAATACGGCATGAACGTCTGCAAGAAGTCAGAAGAGAGCAAAATCAAGGGTCCCTGGGCGGAGTGCTCGGTGTCCTCCGCTCACTACGAGTGTCAGCCCCTCACGCAGATCCTGGAGCTGCCAGGTAGGCGCTGCTCGGCTTGGGCCCGGTAGTTGATTTCGTCTAGGGATGCTTACGGAAGTCAATTCCCTTTCTAATGTCTCTGCATGAGTAAAACATATTTTAGTACACCTGTGTATCAGGTGATTTGGCCGCCCCTGTCATCCAACATTCAAATTGGTCATTGAAATAATAATAACCTGGATTGCTGAGTAGCCATAGGAATCTGATCACAAACTAGGTTGATTTGTTATAAACTAGTTTTAGCGTTTGTAGTGAGTAGTAGGCCTAGAGGTAGTGTGCATACCTTCGCTCTATTATTTGATACAATTCTATTCACTTCTATTATTCTTCTCGAGTCAATCCAATTAGTAGATCCCTTAATCACCGTCACAGCCTCAAAGGGCTAGGCCTACTCTACTCTACTCTATTGCATTCGATTAAATTATATTCTGTTCTACTCAGCACTCCTCTTCTCTAGAGTCCCGGACCATAGACGTTCCTCTATCTCTGTGGTTCTCAAACTTGTCGTGTGTCTCCCCTAGTAACACTATTCTGACCGATGATATCAAATACAGCAGAATACAGTAGCGTAGACCTGAGGCCCTATTCAGCTACACACTGCTCACAACCCCATCTTACTGATTGGTTTAATGTATTTCCATTCTGTTACGTATTTTAAGAATCTAAGCTACCCACACATAGACCAAAATGAAGCAGGACCAAACATATAAGCCGTAAATACCATACATAGCCACAAGGGGAGCAATACCTTATTGGAGGCTGCTCCAGCCACAGATAGCAGCACTTTTATATATACGAAGAAGCCGAAGCCATTACGGCACCCCGGCCACGCCCACTAGGCCACGCCCACTTGACGGTCTCTTACCTGTGCACCCAGTGTGAAGAGACCAGAGATTAATAACGACACGCGCGAAGGGTCACGGGCCTCTGCCCGTGGCCCATAGCCCAGAGATTTGCAGCGACACCCGCGAAGGGTCATGGGCCTCTGCCCGTGGCCCATAGTAGCCAGAGTTATTATCTCTCACACGTGTTCCACTCTTTAGCTACAATTCCCTCCGTATAGCTTCAGTTACCATGCCGAAACATGCAGACGACTTTATAATAAATGAAGTGAGTTTAAAGCAACCTGGGATTGGACAAGTTTCTTCGAGAAAATGCAACATATTTGGTGACCACCGACGTTTGGAAGAAAGTCCCAAGAATCTCGGCGGGCGCGACGCTAAATCAACTTCAACAGGCCCACACGTCTGAGGTAAGTATAACTCATTGTTTTAAAGATTAAAACTGAAATAGGATTGGTTATAAGAACATTTAGGTGTAAGTTTGTTTTAGCCACCGTCCGGTCGTTACCCCCTGACCCCCTACACACGTGAAGTCCCCACCGCCCCCCCCCCTCCAGGCCCCCTACACACGAGTACCCCCTCTCCCCCCCTCTCCCCATCCCTTTGTTTACCTGGGCGCTCCTGGCTGTTTGATAAGGCAATGGTAGCCTGCACAAAGGGACCCCCAGTGTGTTAAGTGTTATTTATTTGGTGATAAGCTTCGAGTTCAGCCGGGCCACCATAAGGTATATTTATTACCGACCATAAACTTCCAAACTCTTTACGGTGGGGGGAGGAAAGGTCAGGTTTTTAACGTTAATCTAGCTTAGTTGCATATTAAAATGGAGGCTTGGCCAAGGAGTTCAAATTGGATTGATTCCTCCCGGTTCAGTTAAGTCTAATGTGCAATTTTGATTAGTATAGAACGCAGCCGTAGAGTGTAACCACGTGGTGTTAAAGAGACGGCGCGTCTTCGTGACGTCCGCCATCTTGGGTCTTGCAGAGACCAAGAGCAGCGGGGAGCCCAACTACAGTGTTACATTCTCTCTCCCTCTTCCTCTCTCCCTCTTCCTCTCTCTCGCTCGTGAACCCCCCCCCCACTCCCTTTGTCCCAGTCTTCCAGGTCCGGTAGTCAGACCCCCCCCCCCATCCTTTTGTCACAAGTCCGATCGTCAGATTCCCCCCTCCCCACCCTTTGGCCCTGCAAACGTTCTCTTCCCCTACCCTTCCTTATTCATATTGCTTAGAGCAGGCAACTCGCCTTTAACACGCTATTTTATGTTGAAATGCGACGTAATCCAGTGTTCACGAAAACGTACACTGTCAACGTATGCTTTTTGCGACTGGGTTGGCTCTCAGATATACGTGTTTCCAACAAGATGATATCATTAAAAGTTACATAAAGTAACGGTTTAATAACACAAACGCAGGAAACACGTGAGTTGCTAGTTTAGCGAAAGCAGCGTCCCTAACAACCTGACGTTGTTGAAACATGCGAGCGAGCCAATAAAATCTTCCTAATAACTATAAAACTAAAGATCAGACACAATCACTGACTGAAGATTATGAAAGTAAAAAGTATATTTCTCGCTAGAAATGTTATTGAACACGTTTAACGGTGAATCGGTCCTAAAATATTGCATTTCCCATTCAGATAATAAAGATTAATAAAGATCATACACATTCACTGACTGAAGATTATTCAAGGGAAAAGTACATTTCTCGCTAGAAATGTCATTAGAAACACGTTTAATGGTGAATCTGTCCTAAAATATTGCATTTCCCATTCAGTTAATGCTGGGTTTTGCGTATCATATGCACGCGAAATGGACGTATCCGCCCTCCACAGTAGTTAATGCTGGGTTTTGCGTATCATATGCACGCGAAATACCCTTAAAAAACTCACTGTTTTTTAAGGTTTTTTAAGGTTTTTCACTATATTCATAGGCACACCCAGCCTCGCTTTCAATATAACACGCACTCGCATTCTGTAAACACCATCAGTAAATAATAATATGAAAACAATATAAAATATCTTTCAATTTTCAGCTGTCAGAAATGTGTTGTGATCAGTTGTATTCCTCATAGCTCTCAGGCTGTGAGGAAATCAGCAGCCAGCGATCTCAGGTCTGCTCTGCATGTATTAACTGTGGCTAAACATCAACTGCACTGAAGTCATCATAACTTCATAAATTCTCATTTTCAAATGATTATGAATACTATTATTGTTATTTGAAGCCGTGTCAGTCTTGACTGTGGGTGGTCTTGTCCTCTGTGTCTGCTAGTGTCTATAATACAGTAATATTTTTGTCGACATTATCAAACAGAAGAACTTTTATTATGAAGAGCACAGGGCAATGAAGCACGCTAGCCAATAAGAGGACCCGCCCACCGGTGGAAACCAGATATTGAGTGGTATATTCGTTTCGCTCAGTAAGAACCAAAAAACGAATAAACGAACTGAAATTTAGATTTTCGTTTTCTTGTCAAAACGAAAAAACGAAAAAACGGCTTGTTTTCTGGTTTCTGCTTGCGTCAATTATTCCCAGAAAACAGAGTAATAACACGTACCTTGCTCGTGAACGACCCAGAGAAACGCAACTCAAATTCAATGTGAACATATATGAGGCTTTAATAAAACCCTCATAGGGTGTTCGTGTTTTTGTTACACAGGAGGTGCTGCTGGGTCTGGTGGACCCATTGCATTTTAGGCCTTTTAATTCAACATAATCTAACTTTTTTTTTTTAAATACTCACCAAATGGTTACCTCAACCCAATTGCAAGTAATATAAACAACACATATGTTAAATTTGATCCCTTTACCTTTGTTAAATCACATTTATGAATAGAGGTGCCACTCGTTTTTGTTTCTTTTTGTATTAAAATGCAACAAAATAAGGAAATGCCTCATAAAACAGGCATAACTGGGAAATAATCAACATCATTGGAAATTGAAACATACTCAATAAAATCTGTCTGAACAACACATTAAAGCCTTTGAACACTGCCATTATGCGTATATCAGACTATACCACACATGAGGGGCAGAGTCTCACTGTGTGTGTATTGCATATGTATTTTTTGCACTGGTTGCATGTATATTGTGTTTTTATGTCCATCATGGGTCCACGCACTTCACAGCGTTTCTTTTTGGCTGACGGGCTGGTCCTACATCTGGCTGCTTGCGGGTTGTTTCTGGGGCTGACTGCTTGCGGGTTGTTCCTGGGGCTGGCTGCTTGCGGGTTGGTCCTGGGGCTGGCTGCTTGCGGGATGGTCCTGGGGCTGGCTGCTTGCGGGTTGGTCCTGGGGCTGGCTGCTTGCGGGTTGTTCCTGGGGCTGGCTGCTTGCGGGTTGGTCCTGGGGCTGGCTGCTCGCGGGTTGGTCCTGGGGCTGGCTGCTCGCGGGCTGGTACTGGGGCTGGCTACTCGCGGGTTGGTCCTGGGGTTGGCTGCTCGTGGGCTGGTCCTGGCTGCTCACGGGATGTTCCTGGGGCTGGCTGCTTGCGGGCTGGTCCTGGCTGCTCACGGGATGGTCCTGGGGCTTGCTGCTCGCAGGCTTGTCCTGGCTGCTGAAGGGCTAGTCCTGAGGCTCTTTTACGTTTCGGAGCTGGCTGATGCTCATCCTCCTCTTCAAACTTGGTGTCAGACTCTGAAATGTTATCCTCACTTTCCGAAACTATTTCCTCTGCATCACCATCAAAACCCTCTGTCTCTTCAAATATCAACTGTAGGGCAGTCTGAACAGAGAATCGCTTTGTCATCTTTATCAGTTGTGGTATGGAACCACGCTGACAGAGCTTTTTTATAGTGTCAGGTCCCCAAGCTTGATAGTGTTGGGTGCTCCAATTTTGCAACCTTGTGCGGGATGCACAAGGTTGCAAACAGTGGGTGCACACTTTGGGTGCTCACACCAAGGGCCCATTCACCTGCTTTACTCTTTCCCTCTCTCTCTCACACACACACACACACACACACACACACACACACACACACACACACACACACACACACACACACACACACACACACACACACACACACACACACACACACACACACACACACACACACACACACACACACACACACACACACACACACAGAAGAAGAAGGGAAAATTAGGGTGCACAGAACCTATGATTTCCACACTTAAACAGCTCCGGGTCCACTGGACCCGAACACCCTGTGTGTAATATAAATGTGATGGGGGGGTATACAGGGGGGGGTCATTGAAAATGTTTTCTGATTCATGTTCCTCACAGAAAATGAGCCAAAGCCAATGAATCTTAGTTCAAAAAAATAATTATTTGTATCACTTTTATAAAGCTAAAAACTGAAAACGGGTCCCACAGACCCGAACACCTTATAAGGGTTAAAATCCCGGACGATTTTGAAATTCCGACACACATTTTTTAAAAGTGTGTCAAAAAGAGGGCATGTCCGGGCAAAAGAGGACGTCTGGTTACCCTACCGTGTGGCGTTTGAGCGTGTGCATGGGTTGAATTGCGTGTGTCTCACGCCGAACGCGTGAGACTTGAGAGCCCTGTTACCGATATTATCCCGGATATTGGCAGTCGCAGTTCAGCAAAAGAGGCGTAGAGGAAGAAGGGGCCCGGATGTTGACAGTAATGGTTGTGGAACTGTGCAGCGCCGTATATAACGAATGTATGAGATATGCAAATTTGATCGGACCTGACTGGAAAGTATTACCCGCCACAGTGGCGGGTGAAGTGACACAATTCACCCGCCACCATACAAATCCACCCGCAAATGGCGTGTGGCGGGTGTTAATTTCCATCCCTGACACACACACACACACACACACACACACACACACACACACACACACACGCAGGAGCACACACACACACACACACACACACACACACACACACACACACACACACACACACACACACACACACACACACACGCAGGAGCACACACACACACACCACACGCAGGAGCACAAACACACACACCACACGCAGGAGCACACACACACACCACACGCAGGAGCACACACACACACCACACGCAGGAGCACACACACACACGCACGTTTCCATGACTACCAACACACCCACATGTCCAGAGACCACAGTACTGACCACAGAGGGCATCCCATAATACCTCTAGAGCAGCACCCAGACAGACAGACAGTTAACCTACAGACTGACAGACAGTTAATCGCAGACAGACAGACAGTTAACCTACAGACTGACAGACAGTTAATCTACAGACAGACAGACAGTGAACCTACAGACTGACAGACAGTTAACCTACAGACAGACAGACAGTTAACCTTCAGACAGACAGACAGTTAACCTACAGACAGACAGACAGTTAATCTACAGACAGACAGACAGTTAACCTACAGACTGACAGACAGTTAACCTACAGACAGACAGACAGTTAACCTTCAGACAGACAGACAGTTAACCTACAGACAGACAGACAGTTAACCTACAGACAGACAGACAGACAGTTAACCTTCAGACAGACAGACGGTTAACCTACAGACAGACAGACAGTTAACCTACAGACAGACAGTTAATCTACAGACTGACAGACAGTTAACCTACAGACAGACAGACAGTTAACCTTCAGACAGACAGACAGTTAACCTACAGACAGACAGACAGTTAACCTACAGACAGACAGTTAACCTACAGACAGACAGACAGTTAACCTACAGACAGACAGACAGTTAACCTACAGACAGACAGTTAACCGCTCTCTCTCTCTCTCTCGCTCTCTCGCTCTCTCGCTCTCTCGCTCTCTCTCTCTCTCTCAGGTGCCCACATTGTTCAGAGGATGTCTGGCTGTGAGTGGGATGATGAGGATGATACTACTGATGGTTATAGACAGTTTGCCTACGATGGAGAGAACTTCCTAGCGTTGGACCTGAAGACCCTGACCTGGGTCGCTCCAGTACGTCAGGCTGTCCCCTCCAAACTGAGATTGGATCAGGATAGAGCTTATAATCAACACAAGAAGAACTACTACACCAAGGTCTGTGTTGATTGGCTGAAGAAGCACCTGGCCTATGGGAAGAGCACTCTGCAGAGAACAGGTAGAGTCACATGACCTGGTGGGCGTCACCGACTCTTGTCTGGTGGATTAACTGATACACTACAGCAGTAGTGAACCCCCCCCCTCCCCGTGGGTCGGCTGTATCCATTACCAACCCCACTCACACTCGGGCTATTAGTGCTTGAATATTTTTTTTTTTTTATTATTAACCAGGTTTAGCCCACTGCTATAGGCAATAGGAGGCTGGTTGGATAAGAAAGAAACACGTCAACATCAGCATTGGTTGTAATGTTTTTTAAATCAAAAGGAACATTAAATGTAGGCTACAAGACGCGTCATTTTATCATGGACAAAAATCATGTGCACTTAACGTGAACAACATATTCACATCACCTGAATAATCAAGTGAATATCAGTGAACTATCACTAACTATCGCCATTAACAAAGCTATATTTTAAGACTTCACTTTGATTGACGTTCCGGGCGAACAGGATGTTGATTGTAGGACGCCTTGAACGCTGATCCCTCAGAGACTTGAGTAGGCCGGATCTTTGGATGCCTTGTCAGGATGTTTTTTAAATGAATGTTCCTGTAACCGTGAGGGTTTCATGGCCTCATTAGAGAAAACGTGATCTCAGAGCAGGCACATAGGTAAACTACTGTTGATCTCTGAAGGAATAAATCCATCATTTATGCAATTGACATTTTACTGTCTGCACTTTTTCTTGCTATCCGCCATGTTTCATTGTGTTGGTTATTGAACTGTTAACCCGTGAACTTGGGTTATGTTTATCCTCGTTACTATAGAGATCATGACGATAGCTGATGTAACGGGAGTCCGGGCGTGTGCAGGACCGAACCGCGCTGTATGATCACTGTTACACTGAGCATAGACAGTGAAGAGTAGCTGAGACGGTAGAGGGGCTAGAAACTCATGAATAAAAATAGGTTATTTATTTCAGGTACCCTATTTTTCCCTTTAAAAGATTTGAAAACCATGAAGTTCACAGGAGGACTGGGGGAGGTACGAGTGTGTGGTCCAGCTGAAAGGCATCGAGGACATCTCCACCCCCCTGGACCCCGCCCTCATCAGGACCAACGGGGGTAAGACTGGTGTTGGAGGGGATTGAGGTGGTGGATTGTGGGTAAATGAGTTCCATGAATAGGGCTAGGCTCAGATCAGTCCCTGAGTGACCCTGAGCTCCAGAACACATTTTAGAGGAATAGTTACACTGACGTTGTGTAGCATCACGTGACCGTAGACCAGTGGCGATTTCTCTAAGACTGCAAGGGAAGCTCAGCTTCCCCTAAAATTTCGAACATTAAATTGTCAAATATGTATTGTTGTGTTAACATTTCATTGACTACAAATTCGTTAAAATACGTTCATGTCGAAGACAAGTTCGATAAGAATCTTATCCAAGACTGACTCGATTTTGTTAACTTCTCATACATTCCCGTAATGTCAATGCATTAGACCGTAGAAGCCGAGCGTCCATTCACTTCAATGAGACTGCATGGAACAGTTTTTTTCATTGCCTCGAAACTCGACGGTCATTGGATAAATGCCCAGATTTGTCCCGCCCCCGGACGCTCAGCGTCTCTGGGGGTGGATGGAGCAGTGGGATGGCCTGGGCTAGCCTGGACGCTGGGCTTCCGCGTTATGATTGGAGGATCAGTCGAAAGTCTGAATCACTTTTTGATTGACAGCTATTTTGAGATATACACAGTCACTTCACTATCTGAGTTCAGTGACAGTCCCATCGCGGATTTTGCAAGTGAAGTCTCATGACAAACTGCAACACATTTCTTGGTATTTGCTTGGCGAAATTGCTTCCATTAGGGTCACAGACCATTTTCTTGAAAAGGAACGGAGGGCCGAATTGAGGTATAAATAAATTGACAACTATTTTGATGTAGGCCAAAAATTAGCTTCCCCTCTTTAAAAGACCAGCAGCCGCCACTGCCGTAGACATGGGGTTCAATGATGGAGGGATGGACGGGGGAGGGGCTGTAATAACATCTATTATTACACACCTGATTTTATTTTATTGATTTACCTTTAAGGCAAGAGTCACCTCCTTGTTTTCATCCTCGTTGGTGTCGCTGTTGCTGCTGTTGTTGTTGCTGCTGCTGTGGGAGTCTTTGTGTACCAGAAGAGGAACGGTGAGTGGATCAAACTCTCCAGGAGGACAAACACCTGATCTCCATCTGCTCTTACTTCCTGTCCCCTTCCTAGAATCTGATTGGTTGTCTTCATACACTGGTGGTCTGGTGGTAGAAACCTCTCCACCTCTGAATGAGGAACCTTCTCCAATGTCCACAGAGATGTTGTGGCATTAAGAATATGAAAGTATAATAACATGAGGATATTCACCACTGATACAACACTAATCATTTCTATGGATCCTTAGATTCAGACAAGCGTCACAAATCAGTTGGTGAGTAAAATATGTTTTATTGCAGTTCTGCTCTTATGATTAATGCTACTACCAATACAGAGACCTTGGTGACTTGTCAAGCTCATTGGACTATACAGCTCTGTAGATCTGGAAACATCTAGATACATCTAGCTCACTGGACTATACAGCTCTATAGATCTAGATACATCTAGCTCAGTGGACTATACAGCTCTATAGATCTAGATACATCTAGCTCACTGGACTATACAGCTCTATAGATCTAGATACATCTAGCTCATGACCTCACCTCCTCCCATTCTGCTACATCCCAGGTTCTTCTGACAGCTCCTCTGCGAACACTGAGGGGCAGAATCCGGCTCCTGAGGCCCAACCTCTGACCACAGTCAGTACTTTACCACTTTACAATACTTATTCAGAGTCGTATGTTAAAAGTTATATATTATCAGCAGCCTACTTCATCACAGTAATAGTAATACTTTAACAATAATCCATCTCAGTAATAGATTAACAGCCATATGTTAACGGAACTTCATCACAGTAATAGATTAATAGTCATGTTTTAACAGTACTTCATCACAGTAATAGATTAATAGTCATATTTTAAATACACAAGATTATTTTACAATGTTGTGTTGCGTGTAATGAACTGTATTGTAAATTGCCTCCATCTTGTCTCCTGACTCCTGTGGCACAAAACAAACATAACTACAGCACACACACGCACTCTCCCCTTCTCTCTCTCTCTCCCTCTCTCCCCTTCTCTCTCTCCTCCCTCTCTCCCTCTCTCTCTCTCACAGACAGACAGACAGACAGACAGACAGACAGACAGACAGACAGACAGACAGACAGACAGACAGACAGACAGACAGACAGACAACATAGTTTCCTGGTACAAGAGGACCTACAGTGTGTATATATCCTGTCACATTAGACTTCAGCAGTAATTGATAAATGTTCAGTCTAGTAAACCGATATCCAGCCCGCGTCTTCTCGTCTCAACCCACGCGGAGGAAAGAGTCACTTTCTCTTTCAGATGACCACGGGATTTCTTTGATATCAGTACTAATGACTTTGAAAAAATCAACAAACTCCATTCATAGACTATTGGTCAAGAGTCGCCTTGGCCAGAGCCGCAATGATATGCAAATTTAAAGCGTTCATTAGCGACAACAATACCACAAAATAAGATCTCATAAAGACGCCCCATTGTAACATAAGCAGCTATGGCTCAGAGGAGATTACCCCTCCCACTTTATGGCTCAGAGGAGATAACCCCTCCTACTGTCACTCTGCATTCACAGGCCGTGACTGACCTCTAGTGGAGGAGGTGAGAGCAGAGGAAGGCGGGGCAGGATGGGCCTACAACTGGTGTACAGTATTATGTATAAATGTTGCTGTTTGAGATGATGCTTTATAATCTACAGTTGGTGTATAAAGTAACTGAATGTACTGTTACTGATATTTACTGATGTTATTATGCAGCTTTTGCTGTTGCGGGTGGATAATTCTCTATGTAATCTACCGTTGGTTTATAAAGTAACCGATGTACACTTACAAATACATCACAGATGTTATTAAGCAGCTGTTTTAGGGGGAGAATGAGATTGCAACCAAACAATTAAATAAATAAAGAATTTTTGTACGGTGAACTTTGCGTTGAATTAATAGTTGTTTTATTTTCCCACTAACAATTAACGTTGAAACATACAGACGCAGGCGTATCGCCTCCAAATGTATGCTGGGTAATAATGTGTTAATCCCATAGCTGCCCACAGAGTCGATGCGTCCTCATCAATCACTTGTCAACAGAGCAGAATTCGGCCAACAACCCTGAGCAGGTTATTAAAGAGACACAGGGACTGTCCAGTTTGAAACAAGATTAAAATAGTTCACATTCTATGGATAAAATAACATTCTAATTGCTAAATTAACAAAAAATCAATTTGAATATGAAATAATATTAGTGAAAGCAGAGCTCGAGGCTGGAGGCTTGACTTGACCTGTGAGACTGGACTCTGACTCCCTGCTGTGAGACTGGACTCTGACTCCCTGCTGTGAGACTGGACTCTGACTCCCTGCTGTGAGACTGGACTCAGACTCCCTGCTGTGAGACTGGACTCTGACTCCCTGCTGTGAGACTGGACTCAGACTCCCTGCTGTGAGACTGGACTCTGACTCCCTGCTGTGAGACTGGACTCAGACTCCCTGCTGTGAGACTGGACTCTGACTCCCTGCTGTGAGACTGGACTCTGACTCCCTGCTGTGAGACTGGACTCTGACTCCCTGCTGTGAGACTGGACTCAGACTCCCTGCTGTGAGACTGGACTCTGGCTCCCTGCTGGGAGACTGGACTCAGACTCCCTGCTGTGAGACTGGACTCAGACTCCCTGCTGGGAGACTGGACTCAGATTCCCTGCTGGGAGACTGGACTTGACCTACTTGAGACTTGACTGCTTGGAGACTCGGGTCTCTCTCTCTGGAGACAGAAAGTAAAGATGTGGTCACGTTCCATAAGGGCTGTTTAAAACGATCAGTGTATCATATCATCACTGACATCGTTAGTCTGTTGCATAATTATTCCAAAAAAACAATGCTAACAAATATGTCACTTATACACACACACAATAACAATAATAATAAACTGTCAGACACTCGGGGATAAACTGTCAGACACTCCGGGATAACCAACACAGTCTCACTTCAAATTCCAACTGTTGTCAAGGGCACCTTAGCGTCTGTCACTGACGGTAAAAGTGCCCTTCTGAGTATTCTGCAAACGGAGAGGGGGTTCAATTCACTACAATGTAATGCCATGTCAGTCGATGTTTGGCGTTCAGAGCGGGTGCTCCAGCAGCCCATTCACTCCTGTTTTAACCCGACTACGGCTCTAATAGAGGCTGGGAGCATCTTTCCTATTGGACAGTTATTAGAATTTTTTGCTGTAAAAATGGCGGACATACTTTTTATTGCATACTTTTTTTTCTGGGTGGAAAATATAATTTACTAATAATTTAATTAGTTACGCCATTAGAAGTGTTTATGTAAACATTTTTAGCGAGGAATTTGTAATTTACTTCTATAATCTTCGCTCTGTGAATGTGTAGGAGGATAAATATATTATTATGAAATATAATAATTACATTATTATATTATAAATTATTATCATTCCGATGATAGCAATGTGAAGATAGTTAAAATGCCGTCACCTATGGAGGTAAACCTGTCTGAACGGTTCGGCTCCTCTGAACAAGAGTCTACTGGTGTCGTACGTTTTCATCCATATCAGTCATGCGTCTTTCTACAGTCCTGGAAGACACGTCTTTAATCCGGAGATGAGGGTGGCTCTGTTTGGTAATCCATTAAAGATAACCTCTGAACTGCTCAGCCTCCTTCATGTATCCTCCATCGGAGATCAGAGAAGGGCTACAGACAACGATTTCATAGCAAAGTACGCACACAGCTCGGTCCTTCAGGGAACCAATCCGACTTACATCCATTCACATCCTCTCATAAACAGTAAATCATGCGCATTAATACAAAATATGGGAATAAAAAGGAACACACTGCAATCTCAGAAGAACTCATGGGTAAAAAATGCAGGATACCTTTTAATTAAAAAAATGCACAGACATAAAAATACAAAAACATAGCAACATCATGCAAGAAGTATTAAAAACAAATAAGTGCTGGCAGATAATGTGCAAAATAGATAAAACTGAGTAAATAAATAAATAAATGGGTACATGAAATAAAGATAAATAAGGCATAGTGAAGCCATTCACACATTCATACCATCCTTTAACATAAAAGAAGCCTCCAACAGAATAAAAGGAAGAGTGAAAGAGGTGGAAGGCCTCAATAGATCATGATGTGAAGGAAGCAACAGTAAGGATAAAAACGTGCAAGATATTAAATGCAGTCGACCCGACAACATGCTGGGAACCCCTAAGGAGGAGTCCCAGGACCCGCCAGCGCCACCAGCAGCGTCCCAGTGCGGCCCCCACTCCCTGATGTTCAGGCCCAAGGGGGGAGGGTCTTAAGCTTGGCTCTCCACCTATGCTCCGCCGCCTTCCTCTGTGTGTCCGACCAGCACGCCTTCATCTCCAGCCCGGTGATGAATAGTGAGGTAATGGGGTGAGTTTGGAAGTGTTGGACGATGTGAGTGTTGAGTGTGCCTATGTGTATAGTATATAAGTGCTGTTTAAGTCGGGTGAGTATCGTGTGCTTGTTTCGCTGTCATATATGATGTGGCATTCGCAGCATGTGACGGCGTAGATGATGTTTTCGTCCTGCATGGTGAGGTTTTGTGTAATAGGGCTGGAGGTGGAGGCGTGCTGGTTCCAGACGACCGCCAGCTGCTGAGAGGGGCTTTGGTGTGGAGGGGGGGGGGGCTTCTGATATCTGTGGGGAAGCGGCCCCCACCAGGACTTCCTGGAGGGTCCGGTTTTTCCTGTAGGCTGATAGTGTGGGGTTGGAGTGTGGGGTTGTTGTGTTGTGCGCGTGTGAATGCGTGTTTCAGTGTGGAGTGTGTGTGATGTGTTGTGTCAATGTGCTGATGAGGGGTACGATGTGTGTGTGTGGCTGCCCCCCCCCCCCCCCCCGATCGTCTCCGCTCCTGATGTCAGGGGTCCCCTCAGGAAGACCCCCTGACTCAGGGATCCAGGCCCTACTAGTGGGGGCCCCCCCTCAGCCGGCCTGTGGACGGGGGCGGACCCTAAGTCGGCCCCTCCAGGGTGGGAGGGGAGCCGGTTAAGGGGAGGCGTAGAGGAGGGAAGCTGGTTAGGGTTAGGGTTAGGGAGGTGGTGGGGGTCCACAGTGGAGGCCGCGGGCGGGTTAAGGTGAGACGGGGGGGGGGGGGGTTAAGGTGAGAGCAGGGGGGGCAGGGGACAAAGACCCAGACAGGGGGGGTCCCCTGAGGAGCTCTTCCCACCCCTAACTCCATTCCTAGCTACTGGGGGTCCACAGGCCGGCTAGGGGGACTCATATTAACGCTAGAAAACCGCTTAAAGTGAGGCAGTGGGCCTGGGGTGGGGGGGCGAGGGGCGGGTGGGGGACTATGGAAGGGGGGGCTGGGGGTGTTGAGAGGGGACAGGGGGGGCAGTAGTGAGCAGTGTGTGTGTCTGAGGGAGGGGGGTGGGCCTGAACCGGGGTCTGTACCGGGGGGGGCCCACCTCGCAGCCACACCAAAAGCCCCCCCCCCCCCTCAAAGGGGGAGCCTGTTGGAGGAGGGGGTTAAAGTGTGGTGGGGGGCTGTGGTAGAATAAGGTTCTGCTTCAGCCAGTCGTCCGTGTTCTGCTCCACCCTGTGGACGGTATGGGGGGGGCCAAGCAGGTTTAATGGATCCTGCTCATCTGTTCCCCTGTCTGACCGTCCCTGATGGGGGGGGGTTGGTGGTGACGGCGTGGGGGGTGACTGCTTGGTGGAAAGCTGCTTGTATCATTTTGAAGTATGTCTTGGTGATGTGGGAGAGTGGAGGGAGGGGGGGGGGGGGGGCTGGTTGTCTGTGTGTGGCTGCATGTGTGGAGTGCATGTGTGTGTGTGTGTGTGTGTACGTGTGTGTGTGTGTGTGCATGTGTTTATCTAGTTTGTGAGTCTATGCATGTGTTTGTGTGAGTAGTTTGAGTAGGTGTGTGTGTGTGTGCGTGTTTAAGTCAGTGTGTCTGTGTGTAAATGTGTGTGAGGGCGTGTGTGTGGGTGTAACTGTGCAACTTAGTGGTACGCAGAGGTGTCTCTCTGGACATAATATCAGAACACTAGTACGAATTGTTGCATTTTCTCGAAGAAAGTTGTCCAATCCCGGTTTGCTTTAAACTCACTTCATTTATTATAAAGTCGTCGGCATGTTTCGGTATGGTAAGTGAAGCTATACGGAGGGAATTGTAGCTAAAGAGTGGAACACGTGTGAGAGATAATAACTCTGGCTACTATGGGCCACGGGCAGAGGCCCGTGACCCTTCGCGGGTGTCGCTGCAAATCTCTGGGCTATGGGCCACGGGCAGAGGCCCGTGACCCTTCGCGCGTGTCGTTATTAATCTCTGGTCTCTTCACACTGGGTGCACAGGTAAGAGACCGTCAAGTGGGCGTGGCCTAGTGGGCGTGGCCGGGGTGCCGTAATGGCTTCGGCTTCTTCGTATATATAAAAGTGCTGCTATCTGTGGCTGGAGCAGCCTCCAATAAGGTATTGCTCCCCTTGTGGCTATGTATGGTATTTACGGCTTATATGTTTGGTCCTGCTTCATTTTGGTCTATGTGTGGGTAGCTTAGATTCTTAAAACACGTAACAATCCCTCCTTGGTCATCTTAGATGACCATACAATAATATTTTAAATCATAAACACCATTTACCACACCGAAAACATAGTCAAATTAGGATCAATCATCAACACGTGTGGAAAACTCTTGAATAGAGGAAAAAACCACAATGCGCTCATAATACTGAGACGTCATTCACCTTGTGGGTCTCATTGGGAATACAGGTCATTATTTAACAATACAACAATGAACATAAATCTTGTTATCATACAATCACATGTCCAAACAGCACACAAACAAAACTATTCATAGAAATCCTGAGCTAATACTTTTGGTTATGTGCTACAAGGCCATACAATTTTCATCATGTGCAAAAGTAAAGTAAAAATTGGTAGTCATAATACAATTTTAAAATTTCAAAATGATTGATAAGCTAACATGGATTTGGGGGGTTCAGGTGATCTTCGTGTATTGGTCCGCCGGTTCATGTGGGTGGTTTGGGCATGGATTTGGGGGGTTCAGGGGATCTTCGTGTATTGGTGCGCCGATTCATGTGGGTGGTTTTGGGCTTGTTATTATTGTAGTCATTGTTTTTTCTGTCGCCGTCTGGCCTGTAATTCATGAACCCAAGACTCGTCCCTCCTTGTCAAGGGCTCAACTCGGAGAGGTTACTCCTACATCATGGGAGCCTCCAAACAGGTTCTCCGTCGTCGTCGTGTCAGTAACAGGTGGCCTGTAAATCAACCGGCTTAAAGGAAGATCAACAGTACCATTATCAATGCAGCGATTCAGAAATAACGGGTTGCACTCGCAACCAAGCAACATTACACAATAACAAACATAGTCTGGTATGGTTGTTTTAAAATGTGTTATTCAAGTAAATCCGGGATATTGATTATCTTAAATACAGTCGATTCTACTAGAATAGTATAGGTGTTGACTATTCTACATATTACAGCTGGATAGGGTCGGGCCCCTCAGGTAATGTAAGCCTGAATGGCACTTGGCACTTCTGTAGCGCCCACTGCTGTGGTGATCAGCAGATGCAGTAGCCCTCGTGCGCAGGGAATACAACGGCAGCCGGTGACAATTAACACGGTCTCTGCATTTATTCCCGCGACGGGCACTTACTGGATTCTGCCTTTCCACCTCCCAAACATATATCTCCATCCATCCTGTGAAAGGGTCATTAATGCCGGAGTTCTCTGCCAATTCTAACCTGAGGGATTGTAATCATACCAGCGCCCTGGCCACCAACCCATCCGGAGCGATTCAAATCCTGCATCAACATCAAAATTTGATCTCCTCATGTGACTGTTAGTCCTTGCTCGGCGGTGGTAGTTTGTAGGCTCCGGGTGTGTCTGCATCTGGTTCTGGAACTTTTGTTTCTATTGCAGAAATACAAACTCATGTACAGCAGTTAGTTGTTCAAAAACATATTTCCATGAATTCTAATTTTAATTGTTTTACAGTATCTACTTTGGTTTAATTTCACACTACATCCCTCCTTGCGCATTGCTTCAGCCATGCGCATTGAATGACAACCAAAGCTAACCACGCCGTAGTTTAACCAAGTTGCTATAACCAAAAAGATGTAAAAGGGAAATAACAATGTTAAAATTTGCATGTTCAATATCACTTCTGTGTTAACCGTATCTCATAATAACAGTTACCTTCATCATACTACCCGTTTGTCCTACACTAACTATGTATATTGGATTACCTAATCTTCATTCATTCTACCTATTGCTCGCATTTGATGTTGTCCACACTTTGATTCACTCCTATGTACATCGCATACCACATCAAACGTGAATACGCCTTATTAAATCGCCACTTTCTGCATACCACATCAAACGTGAATATGTCTTAGCAAAGTGACTTATTTTATAGCTATACATGTCCCGGACACGTTCATTACTATTTCCAAAACAGTTTTTTTTAGCTACGCAGGTCCCAGACCTAACTATACCATTACATGAACAGTATTTATTATTATAATTATCTAGTTTTTTGTTGGTCAACATCAAATCGATACATTAATTCAACCTTCTGACTTACCGACCTACCCGATTTCTCCCCGTGTGAGCCCGCGAATGACAACTCTCCCGGGGCCTCCCCATGAGCCCCACCGTTACCACCTCAGAACACTGCAGGAACGATTAGTCGATTAACGTGTGGCCCGGAGGCTCCCAGGAAGTGCCACAATCCTACGTCTTGACACCTGGTGAACCTTCAGCTAGGTCAATCAAAACCGTCTAAAATAGTTAGAATAAAGAGTCTTTCAAACTTACAACAATTATGCACATCTGGGTATTACATATATGGTGATATTCTACAAACTAAACAAAAAACCGAACCTAAAAGAAAAATTCAGAAGTTATCGGTTGAAACAAATGTTATTGTAATTGAACTACAGCAGTTGAGCTAACTCCCGCCTTGTGCACCGGTTAAAACCATTTATTAATTAAACATATTATTTTAGCAGTTGAACCCCGTGTCTATTTGAACCATCCTGGTTCCCTAATCAATGTGCATGACACAACCCGTGTCTATTGCACTCCTGTTTTGATACACAAAACGCATGTTGAATAGACAGAAGGGCTTAGCAACCTGAAAAACATAATGTCTGAGTGTTAGGCATTTGTTACTGCATATACTGCTATTTCCTGAAGAGAGAGAGAGAGAATATTAAGATCAATAAACACAAAAACAGGTTGCAAAGGCTAAATTTACATCCTGGTTCCAACACATGGCTAGGTGTGAGGGTTTGAGGGTCTGAGGGGGCAAGGGGCAATTTAACTATACACACACACACACACACACACACACACACACACACACACACACACACACACACACACACACACACACACACACACACACACACACACACACACACACACACACACACACAGCTAAATAAAAAAGTAGGGTTGTACATCTAGTGTACACTAGATGTATTTTCAGTTTTTGAGGAGGTGCTTCAAAGATGCTAATTTTTCTGCAATAATCCAAAATCAAATGGAAAAACCCGTTGGCTTTTTGTCAAGGGAACCCAGGGCGACGCTCACTTCCGGGTTGGCCAACATACGTCATCCCTCCACCACTATACTGTAATAACACATGTTGAAGTTGAATGATAATGAATTAATTTATTCTTTATTCTGCCTTAGTATTTATTTATTTATTTAGCAGTGTGTGTGTGTGTGTGTGTGTGTGTGTGTGTGTGTGTGTGTGTGTGTGTGTGTGTGTGTGTGTGTGTGTGTGTGTGTGTGTGTGTGTGTGTGTATAACACGCTATTTTATGTTGAAATGCGACGTAATCCAGTGTTCACGAAAACGTACACTGTCAACGTATGCTTTTTGCGACTGGGTTGGCTCTCAGATATACGTGTTTCTAACAAGATGATATCATTAAAAGTTACATAAAGTAATGGTTTAATAACACAAACGCAGGAAACACGTGAGTTGCTAGTTTAGCGAAAGCAGCGTCCCTAACAACCTGACGTTGTTGAAACATGCGAGCGAGCCGATAAAATCTTCCTAATAACTATAAAACTAAAGATCAGACACAATCACTGACTGAAGATTATGAAATTAAAAATAATATTTCTCGCTAGAAATGTTATTGGAAACACGTTTAACGGTGAATCGGTCCTAAAATATTGCATTTCCCATTCAGATAATAAAGATTAATAAAGATCATACACATTCACTGACTGAAGATTATTCAAGGGAAAAGTACATTTCTCGCTAGAAATGTCATTAGAAACACGTTTAATGGTGAATCTGTCCTAAAATATTGCATTTCCCATTCAGTTAATGCTGGGTTTTGCGTATCATATGCACGCGAAATGGACGTATCCGCCCTCCACAGTAGTTAATGCTGGGTTTTGCGTATCATATGCACGCGAAATGGTCATTTGGCGTATGTACTGCAAGCATTTTGAAAGTGTCAAACCGTGCGATCTGTACGCATATTGGTGAGACTGGGTTGGCTATAGGACAACGCATAATGCATCCTGGAATGAGTGAAGCTTGCCTGCTGACACGTTAAAATGACTGTCACAACTGCCATGAGCAAAACCATTTGTACATAGTGTAGGCTACAGTAGGCCTATTCGATATTGAATGAAGTAGGTTACTTTACACTCCCTGTCACTGTACAGAGTAGACAATATGATTTGCTCGTACAGCACCTTAAAAAACTGTTCACTCACTCACTGTTTTTTAAGGTTTTTTAAGGTTTTTCCACTATAATCATAGGCACACCCAGCCTCGCTTTCAATATAACACGCACTCGCATTCTGTAAACACCATCAGTAAATAATAATATGAAAACAATATAAAATACAATATAAAATATTCAATTTTCAGCTGTCAGAAATGTGTTGTGATCACTTGTATTCCTCATAGCTCTCAGGCTGTGAGGAAATCAGCAGCCAGCGATCTCAGGTCTGCTCTGCATGTATTAACTGTGGCTAAACATCAACTGCACTGAAGTCATCATAACTTCATGAATTCTCATTTTCAAATGATTATGAATACTATTATTGTTATTTGAAGCCATGTCAGTCTTGACTGTGGGTGGTCTTGTCCTCTGTGTCTGCTAGTGTCTATAATACAGTAATATTTTTGTCGACATTATCAAACAGAAGAACTTTTATTATGAAGAGCACAGGGCAATGAAGCACGCCAGCCAATAAGAGGACCCGCCCACCGGCGGAAACCAGATATTGAGTGGTATATTCGTTTCGCTCAGTAAGAACCAAAAAACAAATAAACGAACTGAAATTTAGATTTTCGTTTTCTTGTCAAAACGAAAAAACGAAAAAACGGCTTGTTTTCTGGTTTCTGCTTGCGTCAATTATTCCCAGAAAACAGAGTAATAACACGTACCTTGCTCGTTCACAAACTAGTTAGGCTACGCCCTCCCCTACTCAGTTCTGTTCGCTTCGCATTGGTGGAAGTGAGTAGGGGGAGTGGTTAAGTAGAGCCTTCAGATTGGACGGTTTGACCTACTCAGTTACCGTCGTGTTTTGTATTTATTATTTTACCATTATTGTTTTATAGGGACAAACATTAACAAATTTCTCCTACAGGGGATTGATAAAGTTCTATCTATTGAACAGAAAGAAACACTTGGTCATACATCAGTTGCCTAGTAACGGGGACGCTGGCGAGTCTAACGCCGCTCTGTATGGCTTGTTTTTATTCAGTATTTCCAATATTTCTCACGATTGCATTGAACATTTTGTCGTTTTTTTTGGTCTTTAGTAGTTTAGCTAAGTTTACTTGTTATATATAGTCACTTTTCGCTATTGTCAGTGCGCCCGTTTTCTTTATTTTTACGTGTTTTATACGTGAGGTCGTACGTTGGTGGACGCTGTTGCCTTTTGAACGCTGTTGCTGCTGCTGCTCACCGGAACGTCATTCTGAACATTATTTTTTCGCGATTTTCTTTTTCTTTCTAGTCTTTTAACTTTTTAATCAGTTTTCTTTTGCTTACTTTCAACACCTTCTGTCTGAAACCCTTCTGGACCTCGGATCGGACTACAAAGTTAAGTTAAGTAACTGCGTCAGTTTTCTTTATTTATTTATTTATTTCTGAACGTTAAACGTCTGCGTGTTTTGTTTTGTGTTTTGTGCGTGGAGTCGTGCAGCTGTTGGTGGATGACACCTGCTGGCCGGCTAGACTGCTGTTAACCCCCGGCGCCGTCCAATTGGCTTCCCCGTCTCCAGCGTAGCTACAACCGGCTTGCTCCACTCCTCTGCCTCCGCCGTGCTCGCTCTGTGGCTTCACCATAATCGCCTGGATCTACCGCTGGCTTCTTCCGACTTCACAACCTGTGGATTTTAACCTGTTCCTCTGGATTGCGCTATGTTTGACTCTCACGTAACGAGCGCATCTCTGCCGCTCCGTTACTCGGTAACGGAGATGTTACGTCTACGGATCTTCTCAAGGACCCAACCACCTCAGCTTGCATCCCCCCAGGACATTCTCAAACGACCAAAATACATCCACCGAGGCTCTGGACGGAATTTTCAGTACACTCACACCAGCAACAAAAACATCCGCTCCTTCTGGTCCACTGGGCCCCGCCCCCCTCCTCGCACAGCCCGTACGGTCAGTCCCGTCAATCACAGTGTACTGTTCCCTCTGCTCAAAGCAACCTGCTACACTCCACTCACTTGTCTGAAACTCTGTCTGCTGAACACCAGATCCCTCAGTAATAAGGCCCTTTTGATAAATGACTTTATTGTTGACCAGAGCCTAGACATTCTCTGCCTCACTGAGACCTGGCAACAACCAAATGACTTCTCCCATCTAAATGAAGCAGTCCCACCAGGTTTTTCTTTTATTAGTAAACCCCGGGTTAATGGGAGGGGGGGTGGCCTCGCTCTCCTCCATCGTGATAACATAACATCACACATAACATCAAAGTCACCACTGTCACAGTCCCCCTTCATTCCTCCTTTGAATGTCTAGCTGTAAAACTCTCAGGCCCCAAACCCACTATCATTGTCACCATTTACAGACCGCCAAAACCCTCCGCCGTTTTCCTCAATGAATTCTCATCACTACTTACTTCTGTATGTGCAATGTCCCCCACTGTTATCCTCCTTGGTGATTTCAACATCCACATTGACAACCCATCCTGTACTTTTGCTAATGACTTCACATCACTTCTGGACTGTCTTGGCATCACACAACATGTCAACCTCCCAACCCATAACAAAGGTCACATTCTGGATTTAATCTGCTGCACTGACATCACTCCCACTAACCTTGATGTCATTGATTTCCCCATCTCCGACCACAAAGCTGTACTTTTTGACATTCATACCCAACTACACAAAAGCAAGGAACAACGGACCATCTCCTTCAGAAACATCAAACTTATCAACACCACAGACCTCTCCACCATGATCAGCTCCTACCCCAACCCTCCCCCAGCTTCCTCCCTGACTGACCTGGTGACTCACTACAATAACTGCCTCTCCTCCTCCCTCACCACCCTGGCCCCCCTGAAAACCCGTTCAGTCTCATTCACCCACACTGCTCCCTGGTTCACTCCTCATCTGCGCCAGCTCAAAGCCACTGGTCGTCGACTGGAGCGACTCTACAAAAAGACTCAACTCACTGTACACCGCCAAATGTATTCGGACCACCTCCATCACTACAAGAATGCCCTCACTACTGCCAAAACCTCATACTACTCCAACCTCATCAACACTGGTACAGGCAACAGCAGAGTCCTCTTCTCAACAGTCAGCCACTTACTTCAGCCTCCTAAATCTCTCCCTCCAGACATTTCCACCACCCAATGCACTGCGTTCCTTGACTTCTTCAGCTCTAAAATCAACACCATTCACCAACAACTGGCCTCATCTCGCACCCCCTCTGATGACCCACCCTGGATGATCACCTCTGGCCAACCTCTCATCAGCTCCCTCTCTGACTTCACCCTAGTAACAGAACAGACCGTTTCAGAACTCATCCGCAAAGCCAAAACCACCACCTGTCAGCTCGATCCTCTTCCCACCTCCCTTGTCAAAGCATGTCTTCCGTCCATCTCCCCCATGATCACCAACATAATTAACTCCTCCCTCACTACTGGTACTGTACCCCCCACTCTCAAGCTGGCTGCCATCACTCCCATCCTGAAAAAACCTGGTGCTGACCCAACTGACCTTAACCATTACCGGCCCATCTCCAATCTCCCTTTCATCTCCAAAACACTTGAAAGGGTGGTTGCCGCACAACTACAGTCCCACCTCGACACTAACAATCTCCACGAACCGTTCCAATCTGGCTTCCGTCCAAAACACAGCACTGAAACAGCCCTAGTCAAAATCACCAACGACCTCCTCCTTGCAGCCGACTCTGGATTACTCACCATTCTCATCCTCCTCGATCTCAGCGCAGCATTCGACACCATCTCCCACCCTCTGCTCCTGGACCGCCTAGCTGGTATTGGGATCACTGGTGCTGCACTCTCCTGGTTTACATCCTACCTCACCGGCCGTCAACAATTTGTTCAACTAAGCAACCACAAGTCTGGGTGTTCAGGTGTCTCACTGGGTGTCCCCCAGGGGTCAGTCTTGGGTCCACTCCTCTTCACCACTTACCTCCTCCCGCTGGGCACACTCCTCCGTCACCATGGGGTCCATTTTCACTGCTACGCTGATGACACACAGGTCTACATCTCCACCAAACCCACCGCTGCCATCCCCCCCACTTCCCTCATCACGTGCCTGGAAGAGATCCGGAGCTGGTTGAGCAGGAACTTCCTGAAACTCAATGGAAACAAGACCGAGGCCCTGCTCATCGGATCCAAATCCACCCTCACTAAATCACAACACACCCCAGCTCCACTCATAATTATCGATGGTTTCCCAGTACCCTTCTCCTCCAAAGTCAAGAGCCTCGGCGTCATCCTGGACAACACCCTCTCATTCGCACCCCATATTCACAACATCACCCGGACTGCATTCTTCCACCTCCGCAACATCGCCAGACTCCGCCCATCACTGACCCAATCCAGCACTGAAATCCTAGTTCACTCATTTGTCACATCACGCATAGACTACTGCAACGCCCTCCTCACCGGACTCCCCACCAAACTCATCAACAGACTGCAGATCATTCAGAACTCAGCCGCCCGGATCATCACCCGCACCAAATCATCTGACCACATCACCCCTGTCCTCATTCAACTTCACTGGCTCCCAGTACACTACCGCATCCAATACAAAACCCTACTCCTCACCTACAAAGCTCTCCACAACCTAGCCCCCAGTTACCTCTGCGACCTCCTCCAAGAATACACTCCCTCCCGCTCCCTCCGCTCAACCTCTGCTGGACTACTATGTATCCCCACATCACGACTCACTTCAATGGGTGCCCGGTCATTCAGCTGTTCAGCACCCAGGCTCTGGAACTCCCTCCCCCCACACATAAAACAGTCAGACACCATTACAACCTTCAAGTCACAACTCAAAACTCACCTGTTCAAACTCGCACACAACGTCTAACTGATCACTGTTTTGATTGTTTTTTTGTTTTGTTTTGTCTTGTTTTTGTTTTATTTATTTCTTATTGCTTATGTTTATTTATTTATTTATTTATTTATTTATTTATTTATTTATTTTTTCCACAATGTCTTTTTTTTTTTTTTTTTTTTTTTTTTTTTTAAATATGTATGATGACTATATGCTCTGTAAGGTGACCTTGGGTGTTTTGAAAGGCGCCTCTAAATTAAATGTATTATTATTATTATTATTATACTTTACACACTTTACCACAGCATTGGCCTACTGAATGCCACAGATATATTTTCAGCATTGGACTGAATGCCACACATATTTTCTTCTGAATATTAGTGTTAAGGGCATATAATGCTTACTATCATACGTTAGTTACCATGTCTGTGTGGACACATTTGTATGCAGTCACATGTAAACACAAAAAAACAAATGTTCCTATTGACTTATGATGGTGTAGCCATGCATGTTGTTTTATTATTAATATGTCAATTCGTTTTTTAATGCAATACAATACAAAAATAAAGTAAAAACAAGTGTTATCTAGCGATCCGTTATCTGTATTATGTTTCAAGAACCCTCCTACGTCATTTGACGCGATCGCCCGTTTCGCGGGCAAAACATTTGTCATTTGACGCGATCGCCCGTTTCGCGGGCAAATTTTTTTATTGTTTCGATTAAACAATTAAACACAATACAAATATAAAGTAAAAACAAGTGTTATCGCTATCTATCATAATACAGATAGCGATCCGCTATCTGTATTATGTTATTTCGTCGTTTGGAAACATGTTTTCTGCATCGCGTCGTCTGTTGCCGGGCAGGTTGTCAGGATGTAAACAAACGATGACGTAGGCCGGTACAATTTTCGCCCCCGGTACAATTTTAACGTGACAGCAGCAGATGATCGCGTCGTCCGTTGCCGGGCAGGTTTCAAAAAACATTTGCGCTCATGTTGCCAAAGAGGAAATAACATAATACAGTTAACGGATCGCTAGATAATGTAATGTTTTGTTGGGTTCCTTAATAAACACACGATGTATCTTGGAACAGACATCAACATGCAGCGCGCCAATCCAACTGCGCATGCTCCGTGTGACGGTCTAATAACTGATGTTGATATCATTACAGATAACACTTGTTTTTACTTTATATTTGTATTGTATTTAATTGTTTAATCAAATTTAGCAAGTAAACTGAGTGTTTAAAGCAGGTCAAGGACGAAATAGCACAATACAGATAACGGATCGCTAGAAAGAAGGTTCGCGAATGTTCACGTCATTCGACGCGATCGTCCGTTGCCAGGCAACGGACGAAGCGATCATCTGTTGCCAGGCAGATTTGGAGTGGATTACGTATGGATGACGCGCCCGGTACAAATTTGGCAGCCGGTACAAATTTGGCATGACACCGCCTTTGGGTGAATTGACCCTTCGCTAAGCCACGCCCAAAAACCGCCCTAGGCCAATCGTAGTTTAGCAACGGTAACTAAGCGCCGAGGACCTGACAAACTTTTGGGCTAAGTGAAGATGCCGAAGCACTGTGCCTATGGGTTGTGCAAAACGGATACCCAAAGAGTTTGGAGGGTGGTGTTGTTTGTTTTCCATTCTCGAAACCCAAAACTCAATACGAGAAATGCCGTGAGTGGATCAAAAAGTGTGGGCCCCAATCGCAGATGAATGTCTCGACGATAACCAAGAACACTTACATTTGCTCCAAGGTAAGAACAAGCTAAAGTTATCAAGTTATCAAGTGAGCTAAATCATCTCAGTATTGCTTGAATATAATTACGGTCCTTTGTTCACAATGCATATATTGTAACGTAAAAAGAGACTATAAGATACTGTTGAATGTATTTTGGCACTTTGTTAAGTGTCCAACATGAGGACAAGCTAATGTAATAAGGTGACCAGATAGTCCCTGTTTTTCGCTTACAAAGATTAAAACATTACACTGTTTTGCAGGTGTTTACATGTCTGAACTGATAATGTCCCTGGATTTTATCTCAGAAATATGGTCACCTCATAATGTAATTAAGCTAGCGGATAGTTAACTCATCTCAGTATTGCTTGCAAATGATTACGGTTCTGTGTTTAGAATGCGTACATTTTAACGTAAAATGAAATGATAAGAGACAAGATGCAGGCTCGCTTTGACATACTGTTCAATATATTTTAGCATTTTGTTAATGGACAGCCGACACACGACTTCCCCAATCCCATTGCTGCTCTCCCGGGGACAGTTCGTACGCGGGAGCATCAGGGGGGTTGCCGGAGGTCTCCACGGAAAAGGTACGCAAACTTACAGGTTCACTAGTCACTTATGAGACGCTCTCACATCGGTTTAAAACTATGTTCTTTATTAGATAGTGAAATTATTACACAATACAGCATGCATACTTCATACATATGAAATGTATTTATTAATTATTGAAAGAAAATGATCATAACCTCAAGAAAACAACTGTGTAATCAAGTAACTAAACTAAACCTGTGTTCAACTGATTGTTTACAGAATCAGGTGTGACCAGCCGGAAACAAACACCTCATTCTCCACCGAGGACACATCACTACAGTGTGACTTGACCAACAACAGCGATAAATTTAAATGGGGAGGAAGAAACTAAAGAAAAACAAATCTAGATTGTTTTTAATGTTACACCACTTTTCCACATCAAAATGTATCCTCTGTAAATGGTAGTCCTCCTCAAACATCACAAAAAAGTCACACCAAGGCATGCCTGTAAGTCCCAGCTGCCCTATTATCTGATAGTGGCGTGGGTCTCCTTTAACCTTTGACTACCATCTGACTGTTTTTGGAGATAGGGACAGTCTTGGCAGCTGCTCTTTGATGGACATTTTATTTCAAGAAGGCCAAAGCTTGTACCATCTTTGACCCTCCTATCTGGGGATGTGCCGAGTTGTGGAGCATTGGGATTAACCACAAAGCCGACAGGGGAAACTAGATTGCCTGTTATTACTGTATACTTCTGCGCTGCCTCGGGCTCAAGTTCTACCCCTCGCCTCATTGCCTTGGTCTGCTTACCTGAGGTGGCCTTGAGCCTAACAGCCAAAGCACCGAAGTCGGCCCTCCTAGAACAAATACACTTAAATACACTTGATGTGAGTCGTGGAGCCCTTGCAAGATGCCAGGTTTTATTTGCATCTTGTTGTCTGGTCTCTCTTTCTAGGGCTTCAGACTGGGATAGTGTGATTGCTAAGACATCTAGACTACATACACATGTCTTTCTCAGACAGCACAAAACAATAATTTGAGGGCTGTGCTGGCAGAGGGAAATCTGGGAGGTTATATGAAGTAGATGAAGTAGATGATGGTCCTGAAGGGTCAATGAGAGGAAGCTGTAAAACATAAGAAAATAATAAACATTAATAATTTCTCTTTATTTTTGTCATTAACAGAAGATCTCGACAACCAAGAGGAACTGAGTCTGCAACCAAGCCGTGAAGCCAACCAAGAGGAATTTAGAACTCTTCAGGATGCATTAACTGCACAAAAGCAGGAGATAATTAGTCTGAGGGTTAAGCTTGAGGAAAAGGACAGGGAACTCCACCTTCAGAAGTGCACAGACTTAAACCCTGAGATATTGAACATAAGCCATGTGCCTGATTATTTCAAATACTGCACAGATTTTACCTATGACCAGTTTAATGTCTTGTGTAATTTGTTTTCCATTCCAACTGACCCAGATGCACCACAAACACACATTCCACTGACATATAAAAAGATTGATAATGAGATCTCAAAACTTACGCTGCGCAGTCAATTGTTACTGACACTGATGAAATTTAGACAAAATTGGGACCACAAAGATTTGGCATTCCGCTTCAAGTACAAAGTGCCAGCACTTTGATAAACTCCCGGGTGGACTATATGTTTGAAATTCTAGGGAAATTGTCTGTTTGGCCACACAGGGACGTTATTTCAGAGAATATGCCAGCTAAATTTAAGGAACAATTTCCGAACACATTTCGCGCTCAACGGTGCTCCTCGTGCGCGCATGGGCCCGGTTATACGCCGGTTATACTTCCTGCTTGGTCCTCGGGTTGGTTAAGGGGGTCATTAGCCATGGCTTCAGCGGGTAACCTTGATCACCTAATGATGATACTTTTTTAAACAACTGTACACAACCCAGCAATAGTATTTTAAACATGTTGTAGCCTAATACTCACCTATGAGCCAGCCATCTTCCACAGCGCCTTCTTGGAGACTCACACCAACAGAGCTGTTCTGCATGATGAAAGAGTCGTGTGTTCCTCCAGGCCACCGCGCAACGTTTAACAAGGATAGATTTGCATCAAACGATTTGCACGTTGACAGAATGAGATAGCAAAAGTATTTTGGGCCAAAACTGGCATGCCATTTTGGTAAAGCTTTGGAATGATGTACGGCCCAAATGTGGGCCAAATTAGGCGTGCCAAAATAAAAACAAAAGGAGGCCAAAACCCAGCCAAAACCAATTTTGGAATACCAAAATGTAGCCAGAAGTATCCCAAAGAGTGGCCAAAATCCCCAGAACCTTGCCAAAAAGAAGCCACAACTGACCCAAAGTGATCCCTAACTGACCCAAAGTGATCCCATAACTGACCCAAAGTGATCCCATAACTGACCCAAAGTGATCCCATAACTGACCCAAAGTGATCCCATAACTGACCCAAACTGATCCCATAACTGACCCAAAGTGATCCCATAACTGACCCAAAGTGATCCCATAACTGACCCAAAACTCATAAGTTACATTGTTAATTTATGTTCTATGTGTATAATGCACAAATAATGAAACAAAATATTTTAAAGTAGTACATTTTTATTAGATTTAATCCAAAACAGTTTGCTCCTGGTTTGGAGCCGGCTGGCGTTTTTTCCTCCCTCCCTCCCGATCCCCAGCCCAGTAAAACCATCTCTTAATGGCATCCGCAATCTGCACATCCGTTGCGGTTGAGCAGGATGGATTGCGCCTCACTGCATCTGAAATTGAAGACATACACAAAGAATGTTTGTGTTTGTGATTTTAACAGATATAACTGGATTTAAACAGCAATACTGTAATGCATGCTACAATCATCTTCCCTATGCAAAGTTCCAACTGTAAGCATTGCCAATAGATCTCATCAGGTGGGAGATAGGTGCATGCTGCTCTGAGGCTGTGGCTAACCCTGTGTGTTGTCTCCTAGAAACATTTCAAAAGTGCTTTGAGCCCAGTTCAGACTGATGGTTTCAGCCTGATAGAATCCGCATTGGTGCAGGAGTCTTTGGAGAAGAGTTATCAGAGACTAGAACAGGATGCTTTTGATAAACAGTGATGAACAGTTAAAATGCTTACCCATCACTACTGCCTTCAGGTGTAGATTTTCAAATGAAATCTTTCCATTCATCCCCTGCCATGAGATGTTCTTGGCGAGGTCATTTTTGATGGCCTCGTTCAAAATGCGCCACACAGTATCTTTGGCATCAGCTCCCCCTGCCAATCCAAGAGTGATAACCTATACAAAACAAGAACCAGTAGCATTATTTATCCAAAAGAAAAGTAGCCTACCATTATTTGTATAAATCATTCAGCATTACCCTTAATTATACCACGGTCTGGGGGAATACTCGATTCTGATTTGCTGTAGGGTGTGCATTAACTCCTGATATATGGACACCTGATAAGTAGTTCCGTCATATTGTCTGTTCACAGTTCTCAATTAATGCGCTAGCTGGCGATCGTATCAGCTTTATAACGAGAGTTAAAACGAATTGTGAAAAATGAAGTAAACTGTAATCAGACAACACGGTATGCTTTACGGTACGGCCTCACCAAACGCGTTACTCGCGTTAGGGGCGTCAAAATTCGGCATTTTTGCATAGGGAACCATTGGTATAGGCGCGTTGACGCGTTACATGCGATGAAGCGTCGCGTTAGGGGCGTTAAGGCGGCTGCATGCTTCAGTGTTGGTGTTACGTTGTTGCGCAAAATTTACTCAAAGCAATTCATGCTCCCTTTTAGGTTGCGCGTGTTGCGCGTGTTGCCAAGCAATTTACCGCCAGAACAGTAGGTGGAGTAATATGTGGAGGAAAGTTTTTCGTTGAAGACGACCTCGAGAATGACGTCTTTGTCTGTGGGAGTCGTTGGTTTGTTTATGTGCCAGATCGTGTTCTCCCCATACACAGTGAATGATGGCAACAGACAGAGGAACAGGGGTGATGAAGTTGTTGATCATTGGGGTTGTATAAATGTGCATATCTCTCTACATTTTAAAACGACATAATGTGTTGGCAGCAAAGTTAACTTCACTTCAGGTTAATGCTTTTGTATATGAGCCTGCCGGGTGATACTCCAGACAGGAAGTAGTAACCAGACCAGCAAACCAATCACAGCCTTGCAGGCTGGGCGGCTCGCGTAAAAGCTTACGTAAAAAATGACGCAAGTCTAGAAAAATCGCCCGACGCACGCAAGACGTGAGAAGTCGCGCAAGGGGGGCGCAAGGGCGCGCAAGGGCCTCTTGCGCTTGCGCTTACGCTTACGTAACCGAGCATAAACCAGCCTTAAGTTGGACCTTACGTTCTGCTGGTGCAACCAGCTGCAGACGAGCAGACCAATCACAGCCTTGCAGGCTGCGCGGCTCGCGTAAAAGCTTACGTAAAAAATGACGCAAGTCTAGAAAAATCGCCCGACGCACGCAAGACGTGAGAAGTCGCGCAAGGGGTGCGCAAGGGCCTCTTGCGCTTGCGCTTACGCTTACGTAACTGAGCATAAATCGGCCTTTACTCGCGTTATCCAACGCGAGTAACGCGTTTGGTGTGGCCGCACCTTAAGGCGGCTGCATGCTTCAGCGTTGGTGTTACGTTGTTGCGCAAAATTTACTCAAAGCAATTCATGCTCCCTTTTAGGTTGCGCGTGTTGCGCGTGTTGCCAAGCAATTTACCGCCAGAACAGTAGGTGGAGTAATATGTGGAGGAAAGTTTTTCGTTGAAGACGACCTCGAGAATGACGTCTTTGTCTGTGGGAGTCGTTGGTTTGTTTATGTGCCAGATCGTGTTCTCCCCATACACAGTGAATGATGGCAACAGACAGAGGAACAGGGGTGATGAAGTTGTTGATCATTGGGGTTGTATAAATGTGCATATCTCTCTACATTTTAAAACGAAATAATGTGTTGGCAGCAAAGTTAACTTCACTTCAGGTTAATGCTTTTGTATATGAGCCTGCCGGGTGATACTCCAGACAGGAAGTAGTAACCAGACCAGCAGACCAATCACAGCCTTGCAGGCTGGGCGGCTCGCGTAAAAGCTTACGTAAAAAATGACGCAAGTCTAGAAAAATCGCCCGACGCACGCAAGACGTGAGAAGTCGCGCAAGGGGGGCGCAAGGGCGCGCAAGGGCCTCTTGCGCTTGCGCTTACGCTTACGTAACCGAGCATAAACCAGCCTTTAGACCCTAGAGTATTACGTTAGCTCTCTGGCTTATAGCTGAGCGGACTAGAATACCTCCCGTTGCCAAGTCGTAGCTAAGGTCGGTCCTACTTACTGGAGGAGTGAACAACGTTTCCGTTGCTTAAGAACCTTACGGGAGGATAATGTTGTTCCAGGTACCCCTCAGGCGTTACCAGGGAAAATAAGTTATGGCTTGTGAAAAACGTCATATTTGGATTGTAAAACGCTTGAAAATATAAATGAATGGTCTTAATTTGCGCAACCGTACCGACGCAGAGGCGTCCATTAATTCCCGATAATGGACACCTCCTCGGGCATTATCCCTTGCATGTTTCCCACAGACAGAAAGCAATGTGTGGTGAGTGTGGCGGAGTGGGACCCCTTTTCAGCCCGGGGGTTTCAGGCCCATACCGCCCCCCTGCGCAGAAGTCTTGAGACAACGACGCCGAGTCCTGACTGGGGGGGGGGGGGGGGGGGGGGGGGGGAGACGAGTAGTCCTGAAGGCCTGGTTCTTCTGACGGCCGTGTTTCATATTAATCGCATCGTTTTTTCTGAGTTAACAATAATTTTGGCCAGGTGTTTTTCAGCACGGTAGCCTATATCATACAAAACTTTTGGGTTTTTCTTTGATAGGCGCGTTGAGCGGAGGAGCGGGCGAATCTGCTGTTTGGTGTAGCCTACCCGCGCTTGTGCGCTTGTGTATGTGTGTGTGGGTGGGTGTGGGTGTGGGTGTGTGTGTGAACGAGAATGTCAGGGAGAAAGAGTGCTATGAGGAGATGAATGAACGGAACGATATTTATATTTAAATATCGCAAAAAGAAGAAGCGGAATCAATTAGGTGCTCAGTGTTGATTCTGTGGCGCAGTGCCACACATTGTTCTATGTATGGGAAACAAAGGAAATCAAAAGCAGCTCACCAATTCCTGACGAAGGTCCCGCTGGCTTGCCAGGTCGCCCTCCAGGGCCTCCAGAGCCTGTTTATCCCCTAGTGGAAAATAGGCAGTATGCCTGGAGGTGGTGGACATCCTCTGACCCCCCTGGGTGTTTCTGTGGAGGTCTTGGATCATGCGAATCATGGTCTTTTGCTGGTCCATCAGTATTTGTTGGTTAACCAACAGGTCACGCAGAAGAGCTGAAAAAGAAAAAAATAAACATTTAGTAGGACTATAAAAAGGCAGTTTTAAATCCTCAACGCATGTATTTGTGTATGTACATTCATATTTATTTATGTATGTGTCTATTTATCTATTCTATTCCAAGGATATATACTCATATATATATATATCACTCATATATCAATCGAAGGCTGGAGGAGTGTAACACATTAATTCTTACTTCCACACATTTGATCACAGCCTCCCTTCTGAGTCCCTGTCCCTGGACTGACAGACTGGCCCTGATAAGGTGTCCCTACCATCACCTCCTCTGACCCTGTCTCTGCCATGTCACCTCCACCATAACTCGTGCTAATTGCTTGGCGAAGGGTTGAACCCAGGGTCATTAAGTGCTGGAGGTGGGCGTAAAAATATATTGTTATTATGAATTGCTATTATTTCAACTTTCAACTTAATTTTCAATTCTGATTGCCTAGTTTATTAGTGAACAACAATTTACTTATTTTATCATCTATTATCTCCACTAAAAAAGCCAAATTAAATTACTTCTTCAATTCGACTACCTGAAAACCCTGAGGCTGCTCGTTGTTCACAGGGACCTCATAACACCCACTTTGCGTGGGCTGCGCTAGTATGAAGCGCCTGATGTTGGACGGTCCAGAGATGGCAGGGGCCTTAGGGAGGATTTGGAAGGCCTGTTTCTTTGGAGGACTGCAGGGGTCTTGACTTTCAAAGTCAGATCGGACGTGTCTACTTGGCCTTTATTAGAGACAGACAAAACAAAAGACAAATACATGAGTTCATAAAGAGACTGGCTTTGCACAAATATGTTGGAACAAAAGTCACTTAAAGCATAAAAGTCATACTTGATTTTTCTCTTGGGTCTCCGGTCTGTTGTTGGGTCTTCGACCTCTGATGCCAAATCAGTTTGGTTTTGAGCCAGTGGCAGCTTCTGGCGACACTCCAGATAGTTATCTGTTGAACAGAACTCAAATTTAGGATTGTATTTATTGATATCATGACTGATCAGTTAATTATTTAAGTATACATACCTGAAGAAAAAAAAACCCTGGCATTGTCAAATAGAGGCCAGGTATCCTGGGGCTCTTCCAGCTGCCTTATGGCCCGATTGACTCCCTCAGCCTTGTGGGGGGGCCACCTGCACGCCCCATTATTGTACCATTGCGTTGGCACAACCTCCACCTCCTCGGAATTGTCAAAGCAGACAACGGAAAACATAGCTGGTCTTCTGCATGAGAACAAAAATCACACTCTGTTAACCAGTTTAACCCTACTGCCTTGCCTGCCTAACCTACACAAATTTAACAACAAGAACGATTCCAAAATAACTGAACATATTGACAAATCAATAAATGCATGTTTTACTGAGTGTGTGTGCGTGTGCGTGTGTGTGTGTGTGTGTGTGTGTGTGTGTGTGTGTGTGTGTGTGTGTGTGTGTGTGTGTGTGTGTGTGTGTGTGTGTGTGTGTGTGTGTGTGTGTGTGCGTGCGCGTAACAGCCTCTCGCGAATGATGTTCTGCTCTCGCGCGCAAATTTAGTTTTGGCACTATGGGGGAGGGAACCAAGGGAGGGCGGGCTTTCCTATGATTGGCCGTTTCTGAAGCGCGATATTTGATTGTCAGCCCTCCTCTCATTCAATTCTGAATTGTACAGTAAATGGCTGAAACGATAGTTACGTATTGTAACTCTAGATTCTATGATTATAGGCGCAGAATTTTAAGTGTCGGCCTCATTGTCCTTTAAATAGCTGAAGAAAAGCTGTTTATTGGGAACAGAACGTCCGCCGGCGCCCGACTATATCTGCGAAATGCGGACGTCGTTGAGGCACGCCGCACGCGGACGTAATTGAGGCCCACGCTGTTGGTGGGCAAATCTTTCAGTGCTACGGCTCACGCCTAGGGATAACCCAATAGCGATAGCCTTAAAAGGCTGCGCCTATTCTCATAGAATCTAGAGTTACAGTACCTAACTATCGTTTCAGCCATTTACTGTACAATTCAGAATTGAATGAGAGGAGGGCTGTCAATCAAATATCGCGCTTCAGAAACGGCCAATCATAGGAAAGCCCGCCCTGCCTTGGTTCCCTCCCCATAGTGCCAAAACTAAATTTGCGCGCGAGAGCAGAACATCATTCGCGAGAGGCTGTTATTGCGTGCGCAGTCTCGCAGAGGTAATTTGCGCGCGCGCAGAGATCATTTGCGCGCTCGCAGTTAATATCTACGCGTGTGAAATAATATAATGCGCCCGAATGCATCTTTTATCACATTAGTGAATTATGGCGCTAATGTGTCGCCATAGTCGCCGGCCCTCCACTGCGCGTCGGGCCGAACAACGCCCCTTAACAGTGGTATAATGAGCACATACCACAGCCTGTCGTGATCTGTCGTGATCTTTCTTTCTATTCCGCATATAAATCTATACAGATCAGATGTGTCCATGTAAAGTTAAACGCGGCTACTGTTGAGCCTACTATTTATTTTAACTGTCTCTGCATATTTCCCACGGTCCCACCGGTATAGCGCGTAGGCCTACTCATTAGCCTAGCCTGCTCGACTTTAATCGACATAGGTTTCGAAGGTAGCGCGGATAGACTCGGGATTTACCATAGCCTATTATAATACACCTTTATACACTTTAAATGCAAGGCGTATTATCCACAAGAAATAGGCTAGAATATATTCTAGCTAGAGAGGAAATATTTATAATGATCGGCTCGCTGCATTTGCCTGCTCTATATCCAACCATAGACCTACATACATTTAGTAATTTAGCAGAAGCTTTAACGTATAGGCTATAAGCTATTAAATGTAACGCTGTGGAGTGCATGACCAGGGCGTTTCAAACAGATAAAACGACTATGAGTAACTTCATGTGATTAATAACAATACCTTTTTTTAGAAAGAGAATAAATGTAGGCTATGCAACTTACCTTAAGGTATCACGCCGGCAAACTGATGTTGGAGGGCTCTTCTCTGGGCATAAATCTTCAAAATTCCCGGGCTTGGCGCAGCCTTAAGGCAAGCCAGATAGATGCCAAAGCGCACCCGTAAGTCATGAAATGCATTCCCGCTCATCACCTTGTCGGCTGGTTAACCAGACATAAGCCATAAGCGCACCCAAAGTCATGATCTGCAGTCCCGCTCATCCCTTTGTCGGCTGGTTAACCAGACATGAGCCATAACTCAGCCAGAATAACGTGGCGCCCTTTATTTATTATGGCAGATCATAATTAAGCCACAGGTCTCCCACACATCTTAGAGGAGCTTCTCATGTGCCAAAATAAGCCCAAAGAGGCCAAATGTATGCCTAAACAAACCCAAAATGATTTGCTATCTGGGAGACCCCTTTCTGTTAACATAGTTAAATTCGTTAGTTGACTCCGGTGCTTTTGTGGCTATGTGGGTGCAATCTATGGCTCCAATTATGTTTGGGAATACGGCGATGGCGTGAAAGCCCCGTTTGATTTCGGCTTGTTGGGGATCTCTGGAAGGGAACTGGATGTAGTTTGGGGCCAGGGAAATAATTGCGTCCAACACCGCCGGCATGGTCCTACTCATCGATGGCTGAGAAGTGCCGGATATGTCTCCAACCTCACGCTGAAATGTGCCGGTACTACGGTAGCTAAAAATCCCAGGGTGGAAAGGAGTTGGATATGCACAGGGATTGCGTTTGTGAGTCTCGTGTCTCGAGCCAACATTGGCCCTAAATCACGACACAAATCCAGCAGTACATTCTTTGGGGAGTGGTATCTACTAAGAAGCCACTCTGTGCTCTCTCCAAGCAGATCAGTACAATCTTTGAAGACGCGCTCCCTGCGGAGCGCATGGTTTGCCAAGTCTTCCAATAACGCAAGATAAGCCATTGCACTAGATTTCTCACAGCTGTCTTTTATAGGGTTTGACACCAATTAGGTAATTTTTCTGTTTACAATTAGACAAAGGAGTAATTGAATGTTTTCTAATTAAAGTAAACATGGCACATATGTGGATGTCGATTGCTTAATGCAGACGTTGACACTCATAAATGCTTTGCTTTGCACTTGTAACATCGCTATTCTACCACTAGATTCTGTTCGTACATTTTGGTAAATTCCATACTTTGCGTGGCAATGATCCTACGCCATCCTTACGCACAAATCTGTGCGTATGTACGGTTGATCAATGAGGCCCCAGGCTTTGATAACAGGCTTTGAGAGGCTACCTGTTCGGATCGGCTTAGCTCAGGAGGTAGAGCAGTTGTATTGTAATAGGTTGCTAGTTCGATCCCCAGCTCCTCCTAGCTGAGTGTTGACAGGTCCCGGAGCAAGACACTTAACCCTAACTGCTCCCGACGAGCTGGCGGTCACCTTGCATGGTTGACTGCCGTCGGTGTGTCAATGTGTGTATTATCCGATGTAAGTCGCTTTGGATAAAATGCCCTAATTGTAATGGAAAATTGTACCTGTTAAAGTGCAACACAAGCTACCTGTAAAAGTGCAAAGAGAGCAGTGAGACTACTCGTTCCCGTCCTTAGGTCATTTTTTATTCAGGACATGGTTCTCAGCAGCTGGTTGAGGTCCCTGCCGACGCTCGGGGGCTGGGAGGCGGCGCTCTGCCGCAGGCCGGGCCCCATCTGATGGTGGAGGGCTCGGCACAGGCTGGTGGTCGCCCGGTGCACGCTGCCGCTGGACGGGCCCAGCAGGCCCCACAGCAGGGGCAGCGCCTTCTGCTCCACCAGCTGGGGCCGGCGGGGGTACAGCTCCATCACCAGCTCTGGGGGGGGGGAGGAGAGGGGAGGAGAAAGAGGAAGAGAAGGAGGAGGAAACCAAGGAAGAGAAAAAATAATGGGAGACGGGAGGAGACAGAGGAGAGGAGGCGGCAGAGCAGAGCGGATCAGATGCCTCTTGATTGGCCACACAATGGTATACGTATGTTTGGTGCTGATCATTGCAAAAAACAAAACAAAGGAACATTTTAGCCATTAACAAACCTGCAACCTTCTCGATCAGATCCACCTTTGCTTGGCCGCTAAGAACCCGTGCCTTGAAGCAGAACGGCTCCAGGAGGAGGCTGTTGTCTGGAGAGGGGCAAGGGAAGAGCACATGAGTAACAAGGACAACGCCGTGGTCAGACCGGACCGTGTTCTGGACAGCTCCCCACCGGGCCCTCACCGAGGTTCAGCACCAGCTCGCAGAGGGCCCCTGTGGCGGCCGAGTACACAGCGCGGTTCTTGGAGTTGAGGTGGTTGTCCACGATGGCGGGCACCAGGTGGTTGAGCACCCCGGACAGGTTGTCCTTCAGCAGGCGCACCATCCCCTGCAGGGCCTCCAGGGCGTACAGGTTCACCTTACGGTTGGACTCCAGCAGGCGGTCTCTGAAGAGGTCAAACACCTGGGGGAGCGGGGAGAAACGGGGAACAGGTGAACAAAAAGGGGACAGGAGGGAGTCCAACCAGGAGAGGGGATAAGGGCGAGTGTGAGGTAGTGGGCGTTTACGAGCGGTGGGGGGTTTTACGGACCGGGAACAGGCTGCGGATGACCATGCTGGGGTTGTGCTGGCAGTCGGCCACCAGCTGGTCGAGGCCTTTGATGCGCTTCCTGAAGTCCTTGGACTCCAGCAGAGCGGTGAGCTGCCTGATGTACTCAGCCTTGTCTTCGATGATGGGCCCCTGAGGTTTGGAGCTGTACTTGTTGGGCTCCCTGGAGGGTACCACAAAATATAATGTCATGAAACTGCATACATACTGCTACATATATATATATATGATCTTGGAAATAAGATAAAATATATTCTTCAAGTTTGCTTCAAGTTGAGAAAACGAACAAATGCATAAATAAATATAGGAGAGACATTACAAACAAAAGCCATCATGTGTGTTCTGGAACACGAACCCGAGAGAGGAGGCTTTTACTTTCACCAACATATTTCCAAGGTGGCTGTGATGTGTCTGGGAGGAGTCTCACCTGGGGGTGGTGGTGGCGGTGTTGGTGGGGGTGGCAGTGGCGGTGGTGGGGTTGGGGGCTATGGTCTGTTTGGGGAGCTTCCTTTGGAGCGTCGAGGCCCTGGCGGTGCCACTGCCGGGAAGCGAGGCTGGGGTCTGGGGCGTCTCACCCAGACCCAGACCCAGACCCTGACCCTGACCCTGACCCTGACATAACAAACACAACAACAACAACGTTCACCAGACCCGTAGCCAAGCGGTAGGGTGGGGCGAGAGGGCGGGGCCTTCCGTACCTTTGCCTTGAGTCCACTGACCGCCTTGCGGGCGGCGGAAAGGTCCTTGGTGGGGATGTTCTTCTCCAGCAGGCTATCAAAGTCCCGGTGGGAGGACAGGAACAGCAACATCCGGCGGCCAAAGGACCTGAAGGGGGAGGAGTGAGACCGGCACGTCACCGAGCCGTTGGACACACGCCAAAGCCTTCAGCCAACACAGGAAGCCACCGGGGGCTCTACGTGCCTGGGTTCCGGGGAGGAGTCCAGGGCCAGCTTGACCACGGCCGGGAGGATTCTGTCCGTCACGTCCTTCCCTCCGGACAGCAGGCGGGCCACGCCCACCCTTTCCAGCAGGTCGGCCAGGTGCTGGGCGGCGCACTTCCTCACCGCCGCGCTCAGGTGGCTGCAGACGCACACAGGCTCAACATGAAGGGTGCACACAAAGAGACACAAACCACAGAAGTACACAACGGATGGAGATAAGGAAACATCGGCTAGACCTCTGGAGTATCCTACCTACCAGTCCAAAGCAGATTAAGGATGTTAGAAACGTTTCCTTTGACACTCAAGTCCTGTTTAAATGTCTATTTTTTCTGTGGTGCGTTTGCATCTGCCGCTGATTCTTTGTACTTTATATAAATCACAGATTTGATCTTGCAATACCGTTACTGTGGTAGATATACAAGAAAACATAACAAGGCGCAATACAGTGTGTTTGTGTCTGCGTTGTGCGTGTGCCTGCAGCCCCCTGACCTCAAACCCCCGTCCAGGAAGGCGTTGATGCAGCGTGCCGGCGTGCAGTGCCGCACCATGTGGCCCAGCGCTGCGTCCACTTCCTCCCGGATGAAGGCGTTGCTCTCGGCCGCCTTGTGCAGCAGCGCCCTGGCCGTGGTGTCCAACTCCTTGTCCATGGCCCGCTGCAGGTGGCAGTACAGGACGCCCAGCGTGCACACGGCTACGCGGGACACGCCCGAACGCAGGTTCTTCACCTGAGAACCAGACGCACACGTGGTAGACACCACTCTCACTCTGGAAAGGTTCATGGAGTGTCTTGGAAAGCGCTATATGAATAAAGGCGTTACATTATAGTACGTTTCACACTCCTCGCTTCATTCAAGGCTGTGTTTTGCTAACATTGTTCATGTCGAATCAACCACTCGTTCTATGGTGTATAATTGATGGGGATGGTTTTACACACAGCAAGGTATATAGACTAAGCTGTAGACAGGATTGAGTTAGTTTTACACTTGCAGACAGTGACGGACTGTCCACACCCAGCCGCCCACCCACTCACACGCCCATCCACAGTGACAGACGCTGGTCTCCATGTTACGTGGTAGAGAGAGAGAGAGCACCAGGGAGCAGGCCCAGAGAGGGGGAGCTACCTCTTGAACGAGGGCGAGGCAGACGTCGCGGAGCCTGGGGAGCAGCGTGTCCACGTGGTTCTGGGCCAGACTGCGCAGCACCGTGAGCCCTTCCATCTTCTCCTGCCTGCATTCAGAACCACAGCAGGTCAGTCAGATGAAAAACAAGTTCGGATTGCTTCGACTAATTCTGTGTGTGTGTGTGTGTGTGGGGGGGAAAATTCTGAGTGTGTGTGGTGTGTGTGTGTGTGTGTGTGTGTGTCTCACCAGTTCTCTGAGCTGATGAGAGTGAGGCTCTGTGTCATGGCCAGCTCAGGTTTGGGGAAGGGGTGGGGCCCGGGTGGGTCTCGCTGGGGGCCGCTGAGGGAGCCCTGGGCCGGCTCATCTGCACACACACACGTTTGAAAAATAAACGCCGGTCTCAATTAGACGCCGGCGCCTTGCCAGGGTCGCGTGACAACATCACAGACGTATTTTAGAGCATTACCAACTTTCGCCAATAGATGGCATCAGTTCACCAAAAGGAAAATCCAAAGGAATTAAAGGCCTGTTCCATATGGACGCCTGTCCCAAACACAAGCCGCTTGAGTTCAGGGATTGAAACAAATAAAAGCCTGGGCTAATAATTAAAGTTTTATGGTATGCAGGCTCAATCCTATAAAAAAAGAAGAGTTCCCTAGGATTGATTTATTTGTGTAAGAGATGCCATTCTTACCACTGCTATCCAACAGTTTCTCCTCCAGCTCGGACTCAGCGGTCAGCCTCTGGTCGGGGAAACAGCGGCCCCCGTTCTTCTGCCTCTTCCCAGAGGGCCCGGCCTCTTCCCCTGCCTGGTGGGGGGACGGGCCCCGGAGCTTCTCCCGGGGGATCCTGCCGTTCCTCAGACGTTCCTGCACAGGGGGAAACGGGCTCAACGCGTACTTACCTCTGCCCGCCACGCCTTCAGGAACGTCAGAGGCCGGCGGGCTGCCTGGGGCCTGGGACCTCTGGCCGTTGGCGAACTGGGAGCGCTCCGTCCCAGAGAGGTCCGCCTCGGCGCCTCCGAGCGCCCGGCGGCGGGCGGAGGCAGCGGCGTTCCGGGACGAGGGGGCGGAGCTCAGCGGGGCGTCCCGCAGATCCACTGTGAAGGACACTGTTTAAAAGTACATGTTAAGCATACTTTAAAGCAACAAATATACTTGGAATAACTTTTGTATGCTTCAATTATATTTGTACTACAATAAAGTGTACTACTTGTTCACCTGGGGGTCTATGTGGGGGCTTGGCCTCAGTAGGGCGGAGGACGATCCTGTCGTTGGCGCCAGCGGCTGGGGCAGCCAACCGGGGCAGCCTAGCCCCACGAGGGTGGTCAGGGTCAGCCACTTCTAATGAGGGGAAATTAAGTACACTTTAATAAAACATAGTACAAGTACACAATGACCACGTATTTGCAATTTTTCTAACTGTACGTCCACACCAGAAGCGAATTGAGCTACCAAATCGCCGGAAGTCATTCACTTTCTATGGGCAAGAGCGACCAAAGCGACCAACGCTAACAGCGGCCAAAGTGCAGCGACCAGAGCGTCCAAAAAAAGTTGAAAACTTTTTAACAATATGCAAATTACTATGATGCGCTTCAGCGGCAAAACACTGACAGCCAATCAGAATGTAGACGCTCTTCGCTTGCGTGGATCCCAGGGAACACCGGCAGGCACTTTGGTTCCTACCTACCTTTATTCACTCACTGAACAAAATGTTGGCTGAAGTATTAATCGCGGCTGTAACTGGGCACCCGGTGTTGTACTACCCAACCCTTTTTCAGTTCAGAGATCGAAACGCCATAGTGGTTTGGATACCAAGTGATGATAAGCGGGAGTATTTATACATCTAGAACGTTCCTATTTAAGCGGGAATCATTTTCATTTGCTCTCCATGCCACCAATCTAACCAACCAATCGCGTGTAGCATGCTTTAAACAAAACCAAAAAAGTTTTTGAAATCGTCACATAAACAAACTAAATAAATGACAAGGGATATATCTATTTTCTTTTATCCCTCTATTCCCCACTATTCACGGAGCCTGAGGTGAATAATTGTTAATTAAATAGTCTAGATAGATAGATAGCCTAGTCAAGTCTTTATTAATACCAAACGACACAAATCGTCGGGAATCCATTTAGGTGGTTCGGCCCACACAGGACAGTAGCCTACAAGACCACACAGAACAAGTCTGACTGGACATACACACAATACATCACATTAAAACTAGACACGCGTTGATAGATAGATAGACAGATAGGCCTAGATAGATAGATATGTTCCATTATTTGCCTTGCGGAGCCAACCAGTCCTGTGCACGTATGCAAATTAGCCATGTGCGCCAATGTCTATTTGTTTTGAGTGTGACGAATGAGTGCAGATCATGATTTGCAGATGCAGATCAGTGAAACATATTTTAACTAGCCTACTACAGCACGCAGGGTTTTTTGTTCTCGGTTGTAATTAGCCTACATTTTAGGATTTTTTTTATATTGGGGGGAATCACTGTCCTACTTGTTGTCGAAGCACTTTATCCAACAAGCAAAACCGTCTCGGCAATATGGCCAAAGTGTATGGGAGAGTTCACTCTTTGATATGGCTGTCTGTACTAAAAGCATACGGCTCCTTTAAATGCGTCTGCATAATTGAATTGTACGTCATGAGCGACTTGAGCGACCAAAGCGAACAGAAATATTCGCAGCGAAACTTTGTGAGCGACCAAAGCGTGGTCGCTCCTGGTGTGGACGTACGGTAAGGCACTGTAATACAATTTGAGATTAACCTTCTGCAAGTATACTAAAGTACTTTGCTATTTAGTATACTTTTTCTAAGTACACATACGTACAATTTACGTAAATCGTCACATAAACAAACTAAATAAATGACAAGGGATATATCTATTTTCTTTTATCCCTCTATTCCCCACTATTCACGGAGCCTGAGGTGAATAATTGTTAATTAAATAGTCTAGATAGATAGATAGCCTAGTCAAGTCTTTATTAATACCAAACGACACAAATCGTCGGGAATCCATTTAGGTGGTTCGGCCCACACAGGACAGTAGCCTACAAGACCACACAGAACAAGTCTGACTGGACATACACACAATACATCACATTAAAACTAGACACGCGTTGATAGATAGATAGACAGATAGGCCTAGATAGATAGATATGTTCCATTATTTGCCTTGCGGAGCCAACCAGTCCTGTGCACGTATGCAAATTAGCCATGTGCGCCAATGTCTATTTGTTTTGAGTGTGACGAATGAGTGCAGATCATGATTTGCAGATGCAGATCAGTGAAACATATTTTAACTAGCCTACTACAGCACGCAGGGTTTTTTGTTCTCGGTTGTAATTAGCCTACATTTTAGGATTTTTTTTATATTGGGGGGAATCACTGTCCTACTTGTTGTCGAAGCACTTTATCCAACAAGCAAAACCGTCTCGGCAATATGGCCAAAGTGTATGGGAGAGTTCACTCTTTGATATGGCTGTCTGTACTAAAAGCATACGGCTCCTTTAAATGCGTCTGCATAATTGAATTGTACGTCATGAGCGACTTGAGCGACCAAAGCGAACAGAAATATTCGCAGCGAAACTTTGTGAGCGACCAAAGCGTGGTCGCTCCTGGTGTGGACGTACGGTAAGGCACTGTAATACAATTTGAGATTAACCTTCTGCAAGTATACTAAAGTACTTTGCTATTTAGTATACTTTTTCTAAGTACACATACGTACAATTTACAATACACTTACAATAAATACACTTTTTATAAGTACAATGCAATACCACTTTAAGTATTTCAGAATTAGTGTACTTTTTTTTCAGTACATTAAAGTGGAACTTAATGACATTTATTGCGAAGTACACTTTTGAAAAGTACATACGTTAAAAATACTTTAATTTAAGCACAAAAAGTAAAAGTATACTTGTCATAACTTTTGTATGCTTCAATTATATTTGCAATAGACTAAAGTATACGACTTCTTCACCTGGGGGGGTTTGGCCCGGGGAAGTCTCCTGGCTCGAGGCGGCACCCAGAGCCCGTGCACGGAGGGACACGGTGTCGTAGTGGGCCGCCTGGATCCAGGCTTCCTGGCCGTCAGCCTCCTCAGCCACAGCCAACCGGGGCAGCCTAGACCCACGAGGGTAGCGGGGGTTAAGGCCCGGGGGCTTGGCCTCAGTAGGGGGGCGGAGGACGATCCTGCCTGGGGCCTGGGACCTCTGGCCGTTGGCGGACTGGGAGCGCTCCGTCCCAGAGAGGTCCGCCTCGGCGCCACCGTGCGCCCGGCGGCGGGCGGAGGCAGCGGCGTTCCGGGACGAGGAGGCGGAGCTCAACGGGGCGTCCCGCAGATCCACTGTGAAGGACACTGTTTAAAAGTACAAGTTAAGCATACTTTAAAGCAACAAATATACTTGGAATAACTTTTGTATACTTCAATTATATTTGTACTACAATAGAGTGTACTATTGGTTCACCTGGGGGTCTATGTGGGGGCTTGGCCTCAGTAGGGCGGAGGACGATCCTGTCGTTGGCGCCAGCGGCTGGGGCAGCCAACCGGGGCAGCCTAGCCCCACGATGGTGGTCAGGGTCAGCCACTTCTAATGAGGGGAAATTAAGTACACTTTAATAAAACATTTTAATAGTGTAGCACACAGGACTTGAAAATAAGTGTACTTTACTCAAGTACACAATGACCACGTATTTGCAATTTTTCTAAGGCACTGTAATACAATTTGAGATTAACCTTCTGCAAGTATACTGAAGTACTTTGCTATTCAGTATACTTTTTCTAAGTCCACATACGTACAATTTACAATACACTTACAATAAAGTACACTTTTTATAAGTACAATGCAATACCACTTTAAGTATTTCAGAATTAGTGTACTTTTTTTTCAGTACATTAAAGTGGAACTTAATGACATTTATTGCGAAGTACACTTTTGAAAAGTACATACGTTAAACATACTTTAATTTAAGCACAAAAAGTAAAAGTATACTTGTAATAACTTTTGTATACTTTAATTATATTTGCAATACACTAAAGTATACAACTTCTTCACCTGGGGGGGTTCGGCCCGGGGAAGTCTCCTGGCTCGAGGCGGCACCCAGAGCCCGTGCACAGAGGGACACGGTGTCAGAGTGGGCCGCCTGGATCCAGGCTTCCTGGCCGTCAGCCTCCTCAGCACCAGCCAACCGGGGCAGCCTAGACCCACGAGGGTAGCGGGGGTTAAGGCCCGGGGGCTTGGCCTCAGTAGGGGGGCGGAGGACGATCCTCTCGTTGCTGCCACCAGCTGGGGCAGCCAACCGGGGCAGCCTAGACCCACGAGGGTAGCGGGGGTTAAGGCCCGGGGGCTGGGCCTCAGTAGGGCGGAGGACAACCCTCTCGTTGGCGCCAGCGGCTGGGGCAGCCAACCGGGGCAGCCTAGACCCGCGAGGGTAGCGGGGGTTAAGGCCCGGGGGCTTGGCCTCAGTAGGGGGGCGGAGGACGGTCCTCTCGTTGGCGCCAGCGGCTGGGGCAGCCAACCAGGGGAGCCTAGACCCACGATGGTGGTCAGGGTCAGCCACTTCTAATGAGGGGAAATGAAGTACACTTTAATAAAACATTTTAATAGTGTAGTACACAGGACTTCAAAATAAGTGTACTTACATAAGTACACTAAATGACCAACAATTTGCAATTTTTCTAAGGCACTCTAATACAACTTGAGATTAACTTTCTGCAAGTATACTAAAATACACTTCTACTTTGCTATTTAGCAGGGGTTTTTCTAGAAAAAAAAAGTAACAGGGAGCAGACCCCTGCGCAAAGCCGAGGGAGCAACGCGACCGAGGCGGGGGATGGTGTGGAAGGGGGGTCTCCCCCTTCCATGGCGCGAAGCCTTTGAAAAAATAATGATTAAATGGTACATTTTGAGACTATCTTAGAGAGAAATTCTAGCTCTTGTGGTCATCCTGAAAAACTAAAATACTATCAACTTTTGGTAGACTTGTATAACTTTACCCTGTAAATAAACACGACAAATTTCAAAAATATTGGCTAAACTTTTATTAAGTAGGACAAATCACAACAGCAGCCGTCTGTTCCTGAGACTGCCCCAACGGCTCACTGCCTTGTCAAAATCCAATTGATCAATTGCAGGCCCCTCAATACTGATCCTGAGGAGGTGGTTCAGGGTAGCGTCAGTCATGGTAGACCTCCTGTGCCATGCCTCTATGGAACAAGTTTTGGGGCTCTAGAGTCAATAATGGCGACGCTATAGAAATGTTACTATTGTTGTCGTTTTCAGTTTTGCACTTTGCAGACGGTCCCTAAGCTCGCGGCTGAAAGCCTACTGCTCGTAGAAGCCAATGCAATTCAGTTTTGCACTTTGCAGACGGTCCCTAAGCTCGCGGCTGAAAGCCGACTGCTCGTAGAAGCCAATGCAATTCACCGTTCGCTAAAGACGGCTCGTTTGGATGAAAACTATGTTGTAGCTGGTTCTCTGGGTTACTACACTTTTATTGGGCTAATTCGGCCGTGCAGCTGCCATTTAGTTCCCTGCTACGGGTTCCCTGGTAACAGGGAACCCTGTTCGACTGTTCGTTTTGCTCTCGCAAAACTCTTGATCAACACTCAGCATTTGTTTATTTCTGTCGTTCATTGAAACCGCTTTGTGCAGAGAGAACTGGAATGGTCTTGTATAGTTGCTTAGCATCTTAGCGCCTAGACCAAAAACCCATTCAAATACATAATAGCTAGCTAGCTAGCTGCTAATAACTTTAACGTTAGCATGTCGACTCGGTCTGGGAAACTCCAATTCGGATCGGAATATTTTTGGAGTAATTATAAGTTATTTGAGGATCAGACACATTGTCAGGTGGTGGTGTTGGGATATTTTCGCGGAGAAAAGATCGTTTTGAGAAATAGTGTATGTTTTACAGCAGCATGTAAGTACAGATCCAAGTCTGACAGGTTCAGTCGGCATTTCGGTAGGATGGCGCACGCAGGGAGTATCGGGGCGCAGCGCCCCTGTTCCCTTGTTTAGAAAAAACCCTGTTTAGTATACTTTTTCTAAGTACACATACGTACAACTTACAATACACTTACAATAAAGTACACGTTTTATAAGTACAATGCAATACCACTTTAAGTATTTCAGAATTAGTATTCCCTTTTTCAGTACATTAAAGTGGAACTTAATCACATTTATTATGAAGTACACTTTTGAAAAGTACATACGTTAAACATACTTTTAATTAAGCACAAAAAGTAAAAGTATACTTGTAATAACTTTTGTATACTTCAATTATATTTGCAATACACCTAAGTATACAACTTCTTCACCTGGGGGGCTTCGGCCCGGGGAAGTCTCCTGGCTCGAGGCGGCACCCCGAGCCCGTGCACAGAGGGACACGGTGTCGGAGTGGGCCACCTGGATCCAGGCTTCCTGGCCGTCAGCCTCCTCAGCTACAGCCAACCGGGGCAGCCTAGCCCCACGAGGGTAGCGGGGGTTAAGGCCCGGGGGCTTGGCCTCAGTAGGGGGGCGGAGGACGACCCTCTCGTTGCTGCCACCAGCTGGGGCAGCCAACCAGGGCAGCCTAGCCCCACGAGGGTAGCGGGGGTTAAGGCCCGGGGGCTTGGCCTCAGTAGGGGGGGCGGGGACGAGCCTGGTCTCCTCGGTGTATGACTCCCTGTCCTCCATCATGATGGAAGCAGGGGTCAGTTGAGCCCACAAAGAAAACAATGTCTTCCTGTCCATCGTCGCTGTTCGATAATCTCTCTATGAGTCTCTGTAAAGAAACATATTCAATTTATTATTTAATTAATGGAGTCTTTACCACATACATAGATTGGACCACTGCTTGGGTCTGAAGCATACGCATGCAATTTTGAATTCTGGTACAAGAAATTAAGTGTGTGAGTGACGACGTATTGAGAAAAATTTGTGAAAAGAGAATAAAACGGCCTGACGCTCCTAGCACGGTGTCTCATTAAGTTTACATTTACAACAACATTACTTGCATTGGAAGTCGATAAAGACACTGAATAATTCGGTAAAAATCACGGTTCAACGCTGAAAAGTTGAACCAACCACGATTGTGTACAGCGCATACCGAACCGTGTACTAACATCATTGATACATAAACGTCAGTAGCCACTAGCAAGAGAGTGAGCTAATGCGGTCGTTAAAACACCTCCAGCAGCAGCATTGCTTCAGATATGACCCTCATTAAGTGCGATGGCGTGAATACATGCAGCAAGAACGTTCCACAAATGTACCGATCTGTAGGCCTATATTCATGCGGTATTACGGTTATGGCTTTCGACTTTACGGTTATGGTGACAGAAGGTTACGACGATAAATCGATCGGTGTTTTCCCCGTGAAAAACCATTTACAATAACATACATAATTGTTAGCGTTATCGATCAGTTAGATGACTTTCTAAAATGACATTTAACTTTTCGAAGAGGGGGCAAGGGCCCTTTGGTGTTTGGAGATGGAGAGTGAGGTGAGAGAGGCCGTGGCGGGCCCGAGGTCCACGAAGCCCCGAGCACGGTTAACCTTATTTCAATCGAGCAATCTGTGGTAGGCTAGATTTATCTTTTACACTTCGATAAATATATTATTGATATGTAATAATGTGCCAGGGACGGATTTATAATAGGATTGACATAAAATGGGACTACTTATTACTTAGAGCTATAATTCATGACTTACCTCTACTTGGCGTCGAAGGGCGAATGAAAACTTTAGAACTTGAGCAGGTACCTGATTGACACGAGGCATTATGACGAGTCCAGCTTCCCGAACCTATCATTGAGCGCATTGTGACCTCACAGTAATTTGTGTGTGTTTTAATAGAAAACCAGCCTACAGGATACCCCAGATCTTTGAAACAAAAATATCACAAAACACTTGCATTATTGCGTATGCATGCTACTGATACTGAAAATTGGTGTGAAAAAAAAAGGTGTGATGTGACCGTGTGAGGATTAAACCAACCTGAGTTGGACATCAGGGAATCACACATATGAATGCATGCGTTCATATGCATTCGCATATGAACATTGCAAAGTATAAATTCAACATTTCCACATTCAATCATCATAAAATATCTTATTGCCTCCTAAACTACTACGCTACTACGCATTACAAGGTTATGGTTTGGCAGCAGGTGGCAGCATAGGACCTGAAACCAAACATTTCAAACCCGCAAGAAAGACACCCTCATATCAATTTGGGGGCCCGATTTCAAATCTTTAGTGCCACTCACAGGCCAAAGCTGGGTTTACTTTAGTGCTCAAAAGTTTGAAACATGGCCGGTTAGCTTTTTCCTTTCGGCTCTGTATTCATTTTCCATGCTGAGAACAACACAATATTCAGTTATGCAATTTATAATTTTTTTGGGCGATTAAAGTCACGAGTCCGAGACAGATGCTTATGTCCAATGGCCTATTGTTGGCTAGGTCTGTTGGTTTACGGCCTGATAACAGATGCTCATTGAATCAGGGTCAAGGACAAAATAACATATTCAAACACCACATCCTTCAAATGAATCATCTAGGCCTACTTTTGACATCATTTCTATAATTGTAGGCGTACTTGGTGATCATGTATTAGCCCTACATTGTAGGGCTAATAAATGATCACCAGCCTACAACCTACAATTATAGAAATTATAATTGTAGCGTTTTCTCCCGGAGGCCCAGGCTTCCCTGTTTTTTAGACATCCAATAAAAACATTTATATTAACAGTTTCGGTTATTCTTTCGTGCCGTGTTGCTGTCATTTCTTCCACACTTTCTCGTCTCATTGAGCATTTCAAAATGCGCCCCTCTAAATGTTAAATACTGAATACGAGGTAAACCACACGACATTGCACACTGTATGTCCCATGGGATGGCATCCCTTTGCGAGAAAAAAGGATTAACCAATCAGGTGAGGCAACCGTCATGACACTGAGCCTCCTGTGATTAGTCAGCAGTGTGCCAAGGGAAGCCTTCACACCAATCAAATGAAAGCATCAACGTCAAGGTAAACAAATAGCGGGAGATTAGCACGTTTGCATTTTTTTTATCATATTATCGTATAAGCAAGTGGAGTTATGGAGCCAGGGTCGAGATTTAGAGTATTTAGTAAAATTTAACCATACTGCCACATGGGCAGCAACTAAAGAATAAATCTGGCGGCAGGCCAATGCCTAAGCTTCAGCTGCGTGTGGAGAGAAAGAAGAGTGGTTATCGCACTTTCAATGAGGAGAACTATGTCCGCACCGAGTGGCTAGCTGGTAGCGCTAAACTTCAGCTACTATTTTGCTGGCCATGTCTTCATTTTGACAAAGATTCATGCTCCCTGAACATTCCCTTCGCCACCATGAAAGAGGAGAATGGCCTTCCTATACAAATAGGGTGAGTAAAATACACACCTCCCGGTGCGGCATTACTGTTCCCTGAGCAGTCCTTTATTATTTTTTGTGTTATTATGTTTCCAATTTAGCCTTGATTGATTGCCTGTAATAAGTTGCATTGGTCAATCAAAGGAAGTAGTTAACGCTGAGAACCAGCACCGGGGACAGCAGGGCACATCTGAACAGATGTGGTTGTTTATAGCCGCTTGTTCTGGGATGTTTTGTGTTGGCTTTTAAGTAGTGTTTATAAGGAACAATGTTTAGGAGGACTGTGTGTGTGTGTGGCGGACTCAGGGGGGGCGACTGCCCCCCCACCCCACATGAAAAAATTCTATAGTTTACTATAGTAAATAAACTATAGTATACCCTATATATACTATAGTAAATATTGTAGTGTTTTTGAACCTTACTATAGTAGTTTTACTACAGTAAACTATAGTATACTACAGAAAATTCTATAGTTTACTATAGTAAATAAACTACAGTACATATACTATACTATAGTATTTGTATTGTAGATTATTTACTATAGTAAACTATAGAATTTTCTGTTGTATACTATAGTTTACTGTAGTAAAACTACTATAGTATGGTTAAAAAACACTACGACTACTTTACTGACGAGAAGCCTTTTTCACAGGCTGCTGAAGAGATTGGGAGCACCAGCATGATTTTGACCAGGTGTAGGATATTCTGCAAAAGACGAAGTGTGGTGATCAAACCAACTTTCCAAATCACCAAGTCAACAGTGACAATGATCATGTAATTTTTGATACTACAGATAACAGAGCATACCGCAAAATCTGAGCAGTAGGGCTCTTTTGTCGTCATGACTTGCCACAGTCCAAGATAGCTTTTGTCCTTGAATGACGTGTTTATCGTCATTTTCATCAGTTGGAACTCCTCTTTGGCCTTTTCTTTGCTGCAGCCATTCCTGGCATGAGATGGAAGAATGGCAGGAACAAGGAGGTCTGTATCAACATGATTTAATTTATTATGTCAACATAAATATGATAGCACACGAAAAACTCACCTGTCCAGGACAGTGGAGAAGTGTTGTAGGAGAAAGTTCACCTCTTCCACACCATGGTTCAGGAGCTCCAGCCTATTATCTGCCCAAGAGTCATGGCTGAAGACATTGAAACACTTCACTGCCTTGGCTGTTGGTGCATCCTTTGTGTTCTCTTCTATCAGAAAAAGACAGAGAGAAAAAGGTTAGGCCTCTCAACAGTGCTCTAAACATGTCATTGTGCCTATGATATAATGCTAAAATACAACAACTCACCAAGTAGGCTGCTAAATCTATTCTTCAGGTGTTTCACTGTGGACTCACAGGTCAGCACAATGGCTCTTTGCAGTCTGGGAGCACACTGGCTGATTGGTTGACCTTCTGCCAGCTCTGCAGCTTCACCTTTAGAAAGCGTGACTTCCTGTGAAGCATGCAAAATTAAAATGCTATCTACATCTTATTAACATGAAATATACATTCGATTTTATATAGAGTATATTGTGTACCTGATACTTGAACGTCCCAGCCCCAGGTTCTCCTCCTCTCTGTTGGCGCTGCTTCTTCATGGCTGCAAGGAACTCAGACAGCTTACCATCAGGTTTGGGGCTAGCTGCCATAGCTTCTATGGTAGCCAAGAGAGATTCGATGCCACTAACAGCCTGGGAAGACAGTTGTATTCTTAATACAAGCAACATGTTAAGGGGAATATAAAAGTAATCCCCTGGCCTCCTTTTTCTCTCTTCTTTACCTGAGGTAGGATTACAATGTTTTTCTGAAGCTGCAGGCTGAAGTTGCTGATGCAAGAGAAAAGGTCTGACAGGAAGTGGCAAAATGCCACATGTCCCATCCTCCATGCTGACTTTGACCTGCAAATATGTAGTTCTGATTCTCAACTCATAAAACACCAAAGTTAAAAATTTTTCAATAATTGATATATACTGTCAACACAGTACACACACAAAAAAAAAAAAGATAATACTTACCTTCTTTGCTCTGCCAGCTATCTACACTGGCCGAGGCACCTGCCAGATGCTTCATGTGCACATACACGGCTATAAACTGGCCAGAGGAATTACCATCCTTCCCTGGTTTTAGGAAGGTCCTCAAACTCCGGGACACATGGGGCAGCCACCTGGTCCCTTTCACTCCACTCGGTGCATTCACTGTGACTGTTCAGCTCCAAGTGCTTTGAGTTCCCTCATTGATTTAGGGGTTAGGTGGTATGTTTTCCAGATGAGGTGCAACAGGTCATACACCTGCCCAATCATGGAGACCTCTCTTTGCACCCTCAACATCCCTAGCTCCAATCTTTACAGAAAATAGATATATATTTTTTAAATTGTAATTACCGTACACTTTGGAGAATGAATATGTATGGCAGATATGGTAAAAGGGAACCTACCTGTGTGGCATGCAGTGGAATGGGACAATGAAGGACCCAATCTCTGCTTGAAGGAGGGCTATCACTCCACCTCTGTGTCCCAGTTTGACAGCTGCACCGTCTGCACCCATGGCTACAATTTTTTCCGCCCAGTTCTCACAAGGCTTTCTTGGCTGCAGCATAAACGCCTTAAATTAAGCACATAACATGGAATATTTATATTCTCTCTCTCTCTCCCTCTACACACACACGCACGTTATTGTGTGTGTTTTTTAAGATACCTGGGCATGATGGCATTAAATAATTTTATTCGAAAGGAATTTATAATTAACCAGTAGAGCATTTTTCCATATAGTTATTATCATTTAGCTATATGAAACAGAAATGACACACTCCTTAACTTCTGCATGGGCGTGTTCAACCTCAATATGGCCAATGAGAATATTGCACGGTTTTCCATCTTCAACGATGGGGGCGTATATAATCTCGCACTCCTTGGTGGATTTGTCAGTGGAACCGCCACCAAGCTGCTCTCCACATTCAGTCTGTTTCTCTGCTTGGTTTTGATGTGAATCAGGGCTGAGAAGGTCACTTCACACATGTAATTTGATCCAAAAGGCAATAGTTAATTTAATGCACATTTCCCCAGCTCAGGATTTTCCTTTTCAACTTCACACCAAAACTCAGTCAGTGACTTTTCCATCTTTGTGCAAAAGATGTGCCATCTTTTGCACACGATCAAAGGACAAATCCACCAGGTTTTCCTGCAGTCTGGCTGCTGCTCTCAGTTCCTCTGAAGGGGTTCCTCACCCAGTCCAGTTGCTGCTCTGACTTTTCTTTGATGTCATGGAAGTACTGGTTGAAGTCAGTTTGGAGTTTGGAGAGATGTGTTCTGATGATTTTGACTAAAGGATTTTTTTCAGCATCAGTGGTGGCAAGATGGGTAACAACGAGTGGAAAACTGCTCACATCTCCATTGTTGCCTTTCTTCTCCCACAAGGTGACTTTATGTATGAATCCATTAACTTTGTCATACATGTTAAGTATGTGTGCGTCCTTTTCTTGAAGTGACAGGTTGAGTTCATTCAGCTTGGAGAAGACATCGGCAAGATATGCAAGGCGTGCATTCCAGCCTGGGTTCTCAAAAACAACCGCAAGGGGGTGCAAGTGCTCTTAAAAGAAAGCAGACACCACGATGCGAAGTTCGAAAAGCCTCCTTAGGGTTATGCCGCGAGACAACCAGCGAACGTCCGTGTGAAGCAGCAGCTGATCGTCCTTTGCCCCGCTGTCTTGACAAAGACTCTGAAACAATCGGTGATTCATAGGCCTGGACTGAATGTAATTAAGCACCTTAACTGCGTCATCCATAACAGCACTTAACTCAGAGCTCATCCTTTTGCTTGCGAGAGCCTCCCTGTGGATAATACAGTGATTCCACTTGATTTCGGGGTTCACCATCATGACACGCCCATTCAGCCCACGCACTTTCCCAGTCATTGCAGCCGCGCCATCAGTACAGATGTGACTGCATGACTTCCATTCCAGATTGTTATCTTTTAAAAAGCTGTCAATCAACTGAAATATTTCTTCGCCGGTTGTCTGTCCCGTCAGCTTCTTGCAAAACAGAAAAATGCTCATGTATGTCCGACTCTTCATTATAGCGCACAAAGGCCAAGAGCTGAGCCTCCCCACTCACATCCGTCATTTCATCTAACTGCAAAGCGAACAGACCTGCACTGTTCATTTTATTGACCACCTGCTCAACCATATTAGTGGCCATATCATCGATCCGACGACAGACTGTGTTGTTTGGTAATGGAACGGTTTTCAGCGCATCTGCTGCTTTCTTGTCCAGCATAATTTCAACCAAAAGTATAGCGGCAGGGAGAATCAGATCTTCGGAAATTGAATGTGTTTTCTTTTACTTAGCCACAAGTAATGACACAGCATAGGAGGCCTCCAATGCTTTGCTTGACACATTTGCTGCTCTCTTTAGTGTAGTCTGACATGACTTGAATTCAGAAATTTTTCGTTTGAAAAAGTCCTCGGTCTTACCTACATTTCCCGCGTGTTTGGTGCTCTGGTGACGCTGCAGATGGGCTGGTTTCATTGAATTATTTGACAGGACCTCACCGCAAAAAAAGCACTGAGGCTGAGGTGGATCAGACGATGTACAATTAAATCCATACAAAATGTATTTCTCGTTGTACTGCCGGTGTTTGGTAGTGGTCTCTTTATTAATTTTTTCACTTGGCTCCCCTGTGCCCGCATCCGGGGCGACGGTAGCAGTAGCGGTAGCTGGACGTTTACTCCTGCCTAGCCATGCATCCATGTTTACAGTCGGTTTGCAGTTAACGTTGGTTAGCTAGCTTCGCGCGCAACCGCAGCAAGAACGTGAACCTTTTTTTTTAAAGCGCAAACGTGAACAACAGACGTCTGACGCATAGCATAGGTCTGATGTCGCCATTTTTCATGATGTGCATTGTAGTCTTACAATCACTGAGGAAGAACTGTTAATTGCGGATGCGAAAATAGACTTATGGGCTTATTAAAATTCATTATTTAATTTTGTCATTTTTGTAGGCTAATTTATAATCTTTCTGCGTACCCCCTGCAATACTCACGCGTAGGCCTACCCCTAGGGGTCCGCGTACCCCCGGTTGGGAATCAGTGTGCTATAACTCCCACAAATTGTGCACACGCAGTGTCGTTGGAATATGTGGGGTTGACGTTCAGTCCGTTCTTCTTCATTAGTATGATCTGTGATTTGAATTTTGTGAACGGGAGTTCCTCTTTAGCGATGTTGTAGGCGGTGTTAAATTTGATGATCATTTCGTCATACTCCGCCGAGCGATTGCTCTCATCAATCCTATTAAATGAGGTGGGGAGGGGCTGGGAGCTTCGTGTGATGCAGCGGTCCCTGCACGTCTTGTGCTTTTGGCTTTCATTGTGTAATTTTAATGACTGCACTCTGAACTGTGTAGATCAATTTACAAAATGTGTCCTGCCTGCAACGGACGGGCTACATGTCCTGCAGTACACACACACCATGGCTTGTCCCTCATATCGTAACCACGGGAACTGCACCAGCCATTGTTCTTGAAAACTACTTTTTTTTTTCTCCCCACTGCCCCCCGCCTTTTTCGCCAACTTGTCACTGTCGTCTTCAGAAGAAGAATCTGAGATTCTTGTCGCTATCTCTGCTAACCCTTCTCCATCACCACCACCAACAGCCTCATTTGTTTCCTCTGGCACATTTTTCTTCTTAAAATAATCGACCATCGACCGCTTCATATTGTATCTGCTTTGTTTACTTTTTTGAGCGTTCTGCGTGCGAAGCAAGACTGTGCACGTGTAGTGTGCAGACCATAGACTGTAAAAGGTGCAGACAGACAGGCAGGCAGAGACAGCTGGGAGCGAGAGAGTGGTAGACTCGCAGGAATGAGCCAGAAAGTACGATTTTATTATCAACCACAACCGCGGGAGAGATTCGTGGTAGCACCTCCTGCAAGTAGCACCGGAGCGACCTCATTCAATTTTAACTCGCACCTTAAGAAATTAGGTCGCATATGCGACCTAATAGGTCGCACTCTGGACAAACCAATTGCCAGCATCATTGGCGACGCAGCTCTGTCTGGCATAATTGAGGACGGTGACACCGACGCTCAAGCTGGGCTGCCTAACATTCAAATTGAAGGTGCAAGAAACAAACTCTGTGTTTGCAAACATTTTATTAAAATGTTGACATTTAGAAGAAAAAAACCTTCTTTACTAAACTCTGTGAAATTAATGTGAATTAGTTTCTTTCACAGTGGGTCCCATGGTGCTGTTGCTGGAGGAGTCGGAGGAACCGGGGCCGTCCCATGGACATAATAAAGGATGGACCACGGACTGGAAAATGGCCGCCCATTCATTCCTGTACAAACTGCTCAGTGGCGCAGGGTAACATACAGGAGCGATTTGCTTGAGTTGGGTCTGCAGACGGAGGCGTAACATGTAGTAGGAGGCGTAACTTGTAGTCGGAGGAGGCGTAACTTGCACTAGGAGGCGTAACATGTAGTCGGAGGCGTAACTTGTAGTCGGAGGCGTGTCTAGTACTTTTCTAAATCGCGGAAGTGATCTGTATGTAGCAGTGGTGCGCAGGTACATAAATGACCGCAACTCGGACCTCAAATATTATGCCTTAAATGTACTTACCGTCATGAATATCGGAAGACCCAACTTCAATGAAGATCTCGTGTGAACCGTGATTTACAACGCTTTTTGTTTACCGCGAAAATAGAAAGATCTCGCGTGGACCGCGATTTAGAAAAGACCAAGTTACGCCTCCTAGTACAAGTTAAGGTGCGGCCACACCAAACGCGTTACCCGCGTACCTCGTAGGGCTGTCACTTTTTATTCGAAGTTCGAATATTAGTTCGAAGGTGGGGTGAAAAGTTCGAATTCAAAGTGTAATTCTCCATTCGAACTGTAAAAATGCGCTATAAAGAAGAGAGCGGCGAGTGGCTTTTCCTCAATAAAGCGGCCCTCCTGGATCCCCGCTTCTACCGGTTAGTCCACCATTCCCCTGCACAGAAACATCTCGTGACTGAAAGCCTCTCACACGAGCTCATTGAAACGGAGACCGACACTGATCGCACACGACAGGGAGAAAAGTCCGCTGCTGCGCTGGGCGCGATGGGCAGCCTGTTTGGGGACTTATACAGCACGGCTGACGGAAGCAGCTGCAGCGGTAACCAGGGCTGTAGTGGTCAAATTAGAGGTGGGTAAACTATGAATTTTTTGATCAGACCGACCTCGACACAACGCAACGCAACGCAAAGTGTTGCGACTCTGTAAGGCTAGCCTGGCTATATTCCATTATGTTATCAATTAAAGTCATATTAAATCAATCAATAACAGTCAATGAATGTGTTTGTAGTTTATTCAAGTTATTCAAATTTCAACAGTAAAGAAAAGTATGTGTAGATTAAGAACTATCTATCTATGGTATGTGTGTGTATTAGTATGCATGCTTTTCACAGTAGTACCCAGAGGGCCTCCTTGTCCTCCACGTCAGGTCCTGCCTTGCAGGGGCGTGTTCTGGAGTTCATGGCTCCCCTGTGCTTCACCAGCCAGGACTTCACATACGTGTTGGATTGAACTTTGTGGTGGCTTAGTGGTGGGCCATTCAGTTGAATAAACATCAAGGACGACACTGTGACCAAGTGCAGACTGCATCTCAGGGGGCACACTATGATGTTCATTAAGCTGAACCCCCTCTCACACTCAGCAGTGCTAACTGGAATGAGATGGTCGATATTCAGGAGTGGTGCAAGGTTTTCTGGAATGATGCTTGAGTTATCCTTAAAATCCCTATAGCCTTCAAGAATTTTTCTGTCATCAAGTCTGAACCTTTGGGCAAGTTGTTTCTACTTGGATTCCCCATACTGCTCCTCTAGGGAACAGGCCAGTTTGCTGGGAAAATAACTTTAAAGAAAATAAATAATAAAATAAAAATATTTATAATATATAAAATACAAATATTTATAAATATTTATATTTTTATTGGTTTAACCACCAACCGCCTGAATTTAATTAAAATATATTTTTTTGTCGCGTCATCCGCCCGATCCACGGTTCAGCCGCGGAGTCCACGGCTGCAACCGCCAACCTCGCATCTCCAAATTGAGGCTTTAACATAGCGACCAAGCTATAGCGAAGTTGATACGCCGAAACCGGAGTTTAATATGGATAGTAAAACTCTGACTGACTTTCACTCATTTTGACGTGGGCAGTACACGGATAGCATGACTACGCATTGGCCAATCTGAATGCTCGTAGTCACTTAATAGTTCGTCAAGTAAAATTGATTTATAAATCACAAAAACAACTCATGTGAATTGATCATCTTCAGTCTTACTTTGTACTTGAGGCCTTTTTCGGGCATCTGTTGGAGTGGGAGCACTCGAAGGTCTCTTCAAAAATCGCCTGATATCCATGGCTAATTAATGACAGGTAGGCAGGCATGATAATCCACAACGCGCAGGGCCATGTGTTTACATACTTCCTGTTTACATATTTTCCTGGATCCTGATTGGTGTCGCTGCCGCAGCCGCAAGGCACTGATTGGAGGGTCACAGACCATAATAGCATAGGCCTACAGCGCAGATGAAAATGATTCAGATTACAGCGTTTATTTGTTCAACAATATGAAACCTTGTCTTAGTTGTTTTAAAATGATGCTGAATTTATTTCCGATTATTCCAACGGCAGAATACAAGGCACAGGGAACTTTGAGGTGCGTAAACGCTATTTAGAGGTGCGTAAACGCTATTTCCTAAATTCCAGAGGTGCGTAAACGGCGTTTACGTGCGTTTACCCTCCACTACAGCCCTGGCGGTAACGGAGAGCTGCGAGACTACTTGTAATTTTCTTTCCGTAAGGAATAAAAAGAGCAGCATGCCGTGTTGGAGGTCGGCCTCACAGATTGTTCGTTTAGGCTGTGTGTGCCATGGACGACATGCGCTCCGCATATCGCGCTCCGAGCAGTAATGCGTAAAAGACAGCCGCACTTGTGTGTCGGAGCTTCCTCTTGTTGTGTTTACAAATGTGTTATCAAAGATGTGTTTTTATCCTGCTGTTATGAATTCAGTAGGTATACGTGATTTCCACAAGAAATAATTGCTTTTTAATTTTTTAATTTTTTTTTTTTTAACAGTTCTATGGGGGGGGGGGGGGGGGGGGTCAAATTTATTCGAATGTATTCGAATTAATTATGGACATTCGAAATTCGTTCGAATTTCATTTTTGGAAAAAGTGACCCTAGTACCTCGCGTATGAAATCGTCAATTTTTCCATAGGGAACCATTGGTTTACGCACGTATGAGACGCGTACACGCGTTACATGCACTAAAGCAACATTTTACGCACGTATTAGGCGCGTATATTTACGCACGTACATTTCAAGAGTTCAAAAAATTGAACTTTTTACGCTCATACGCAGTGGCGGCTCCTGACAAATTTCTCAGGGGGGGCAATTGTTGCGATGATGGCCAAGATCCACGGTACAATCAGATTGTTTTCTGCTTACCTCATCGAACAGCTAAATGGCAACATCAGACATTGACTGCATGTTCTATATGATTTTTTTGATACAGCTAAATCAAGTTCATAGTGAATGTTAACATGCTTTTGGCTGATGAATGAACTATCCCACTGTGGTCATCTAAAGGTACATTTTCATCTACCATTTTGCCTCCTCAAATACCTCTGAAAGTTAAAAGAGACTGCTTTACAATAAATCACAATACTCTTTCTCCATCTGATATAATTTATTTTAAGTGCAGCAGTTGTGTTCTGATTAAACAAAAAAATTGATGTTAGCATAGCCTAGTAATTATAATATTTACAGTTCTCATCACATGTTTACAACTTGAAGACAGCATATATAAAAACGAGTGGCATAGCCTACTCATTGCAATATTTACAGTATTCCTAAAACAAGAATGATCCAAGGTGATAATCAAAACATTGGGTGCTATTTAACATGAATTTACCCATAATACACATTACAAAGCAAACAAAAAAATTGGCTAATGATATGCAATTAATACAGCTATTTCCAATTCAACATTTGAGTAGTGCAACAACACAACAACATTAAAACAACATTTCTCACTTGTATTGAAATTTTGCTTGTCTCTCTTTCAAAGCAGCAAGTGATCAATGACCCTCTCATTAAAATCAGGCATGTTCCTGACTAGTTCCCTCTCCATGGAAAGCATGGCCACAGCATTGAGACGATCCTGTCCCATTGAGTTTCGCAGGAATGTCTTGATTCTCTTTAAGGTCGAGGAACACCTCTCAGCTTCAGCAGTTGTCATGGGAGTGGTTATGAGGATGTTCAACAGAGCCACAGTCTCAGATAGGGTCTCATGGAGGTTGTTCCTCTGTAGAACCTGGTAGAGTGCCAATGCACCACTGCAGCCCTTGAAATCTGAACTCTCGTAGATAAGGGACAGTTCAGTCTTGAGCTTCGCCTTATTCAGCATGGGGTATGCCTTGGCAGTGGTGTTCAGAGCCTCATCAGGGAACATATGGCAGTACTGCTCAAACAGGTCTCCTTGTAGCAGCGTTGCACTCACAAGGTGGCTTGTGAAAGAGAACCTCTCGTTTGCATGGCCCAAGATGGTGTCACAGACCTGTCAAAATAAAGAGAGTATATCACAAATTGGAAGTACACTATGAGTAAAAAACACTGCCGCCATCCATCCTTGAATGCAACTGTAAATACAGAAGGGGTGATTTTTTAACACTAGGTTCCAGAGGCCTTAAAAAGGAGGTCTGCATGATTTTAGAATACAATAAAGTAAGGTATGCAATGAAGTGAAAGTGAGAGAAAAATAGAACAAAAAGAAAATAAACAAACAAAACTACAAAATTATCTACCTCCTTAGACAGCCTCTGCTTGTCTTGCTCTCCCAAGGCCCTCCTTTTTCCTGTAGTTCCTGCTGCTACTTGCTGCTGCTCTGGAGATTGTTGTTTCGTCAGCTTGTATCGCAACGAAGCTGGCCGACTTCACCTCCTCCGTAATGCGTGCCCTAATGACATGCCATGCAGTCGAGCAGCTCATCTTCAGCTGCTAGACTCCCTCAACCTACAACAACATGTTGATGCCCCCACACACTCCAGAGGACACACAATTGACCTGGTCATCTCAAACTCCGCCCCCATCAGCAACCTACAGGTCTATGATCTTGGCGTCTCGGATCACAGAGTTGTGTCAATGGAGCTCCCTTTTCCTTCCTCCCACACCAAACCAAAGCGGCAGATCCACTTCAGGAATGTGAAAAATATCAACATGGATGCCCTGGCCCTGGACCTTCAACATCTCTCCTCTGGCTCAACTGACTCCCTCTCTGTTGCTGACTCAGTGGACTTATACAACCAGTCCCTGAGCAGTCTCCTGGATCTCCACGCCCCCTTAACATCGAGGTCAGTCTCCTTCTCGCGCTCCGCACCCTGGTACACCAGTGAACTACGTACAATGAAGGCTGCTGGGCGTGTCCTTGAGCGGCGACTCAAGGCCTCTGGTCTGACCGTTCACAAACAGGCATACAGGGAACACAGGAGGGCATATGCTGAAGCCCTGAATAATGCACGGTCCAGGTTCTATTCCACAATAATCAACAATAGCCCTGGTAACTCCAAACAGCTCTTTTCAACTGTCCATCACCTTCTCAAACCCCCTTTACCATCCCAATCTGATGACACCACGGAGAGGTGCAACATGCACATCAACTTTTTTAAACAAAAAGTGAATAACATCCGCTCACACCTCTCCATCACTACTGCCCTGCCCCTTCAAACTGCTGACCCACCGATTGACTCTGTCCAGACCCTCTGCTCCTTCTCCAGCATCACAAAGGAAGAGGTGGAGGACGTCATCAGGAAAATGAAGCCATCCACCTGTGCACTAGACCCCTTCCCTACAGCTCTGCTGAAGGCCAACATCTCTGCTGTCTCTCCACTCATCACCAATATCATTAACCACTCCCTCCTCGCCGGCCATATCCCATCTGCATTAAAAACTGCTGTCATCAGACCAACATTAAAAAAACCTACCCTTGATCCAGAAGTCCTCTCCAACTACAGGCCCATCTCAAATCTCCCATTTCTGTCAAAAGTTCTGGAAAAAACAGTTGCAGCACAACTCCAGGATCACCTCATACAACATCACTTGTTTGAAAAATTCCAGTCTGGTTTCCGCTATGGCCACAGTACAGAAACAGCCTTGGTCAGGGTCACAAATGACCTCCTGATGGCAGCAGACACCGGCTCCCCATCTCTCCTCATCCTCCTGGACTTAACAGCTGCTTTTGATACGGTTGACCACAATATTCTCCTTCACCGCCTGCAATACACCATTGGACTATCAGGAAATGTAAAGAACTGGTTCACCTCGTACCTCACTGACAGAACTGAGCACGTTGCCCTGGGCAAAGCAAAATCACACACCAACAACGTCACCTGCGGTGTCCCCCAGGGCTCGGTGTTGGGCCCCACACTGTTCTCACTGTACATGCTCCCCCTGGGTAGTGTCATTAGCAGGCATGGCTTGTCTTACCACTGCTATGCTGATGATACACAGCTCTACATCAGGACAACCCCCACTTCTTCTGCCCCTCTGCCAACATCCACACTGACCACCTGCGTGGAGGAGATAGAGGCGTGGATGAAGCTCAACTTCCTACAACTTAACAGCCATAAAACGGAAGCCATCCTTATTGGCACGCCACATCAGCTCCGCTCCCCCACCATCACCAATATCACCTTCTCTGGCAAAAACATCCCCCTTTCCACATCCGTCACCAACCTCGGTGTTAAAATGGACCCACAACTTAATTTTGACAACCACATCAAACACCTCTGTAAGACAGCTTTATACCACCTCAGGAACATCGCCAAACTCCGCCAATCACTCACCCTGGCTGATGCAGAGAAGCTCGTCCATGCCTTTGTCTCCTCCAGGTTGGACTACTGCAATGCACTCCTCATTGGGATCCCTGGCAAGAGCATCCAGAGGCTCCAATGCATTCAAAACAGTGCTGCCAGGGTCCTGATGAGGGTGCGCAAGCATGACCACATCACCCCCATCCTGAAATCACTGCACTGGCTCCCTGTCTCACTCAGAATTGAGTACACGGTCTCCCTCCTCACCCACCAGTGCCTTCACGGACTTGCCCCCCTCTACCTTCAGGAACTCCTCACCCCCCCAACAAACTCACGTACACTCCGTTCAGGATCCACTCACACCCTCCAAACCCGACATACGAAGCTGTGCACCATGGGTGATCGGGCCTTTTCTGCTGCTGCCCCTAGACTATGGAACGCCCTCCCTGACCACCTGAGGGCTCCACAGACTACAGCTCTTTTTAAACGGAACCTCAAAACTCATCTCTTTAAAAGAGCATTTAGCTAAACTTTCTTTGAGGTTCCCCCTTTTTAATAGTTTTTTGGTATTTTTTTCTCTGAAGCACTTTGAGATTCTTGAATATAAAGTGCATTATAAATACAATTTATTATTATTATTATTATTATTTTGGACCGTCTTGGATGTGCCTTTAAAGATGGTGGCCGTTTTTAAATGCTCCTCAAAAACTTCATCTAGGGATGCAATTAACTGTACCAATCCTCGAAAAATTCCGGGGTTGCTGGATCCCTTGCTCTCGTCTCAGCCTCGCAAGGCCAACTCGAATACACCGCAGAACTTAACACCGTCGGTCAGGCGGCCCAGAATGTGGCGGTTTTTGCTCACCTCATCATTGTGCCGATGCAGTGCTAGCCTGTAGCCATCGTCCAACTGCGTAGCAATGTTGACGCTCCCAAACGCCGACAGTTTTAAGCAGCTGTCCATGTGGATCCTCGATGTTTCATGCTTTTTTATTTTTTCGGACAGATGATGCATATCTGTGAAACCTGTCGTAGTCCAAGGTGTTTCCGTGGTGCAGCCATCAGGGTGGATGAGGACGCAGGGGTAGCAGAAGAGTCCGTTGGCTACCTCGCATCCTGCTAGCCAGATTTTCCTCTCGTACCAGCACCGCGAAAATCCCCTGGTGTACGACTTGCCTCCTTTCTTTGATATTTGTTTTATATTTAAATTTGTAGTTTGAAAAAAAAAGCTTTTACATGAAAGTCAATGAGAGCGCTGGGGGCGATTTCCAGCCAGGCTGAAATCGCCCATAGCGCTCGGTTGGTATGGAACACAACTGCTCAGAGGAAAACAGGCTATCTTAATTTTTTACAAAATGTATTGGTTATCATCATTATCACAAAAAAATATATGCATATTATATATTATAAAAAAAAAATGTTAGGCGTATTATCTTTTTTTTTTTCTTCTTTTTTTTTTTGACTCAAGGAGGGCGGCGCCCTATCACCCTCTATTGGCCGGCCGCCCCTGCTCATACGCATGACGATTAGCCGCGTTGCCCAATCAGCGTTGAGCTTGACCCGACGTCACTGGCAGAGAGTAGTGAGCTTGGACAGAAGCATACGGCCGACATCTTTCTTTATTCTGTGTGGGAATAGTAACATAGTTACGCCATTAAATGCTTTTATGGAAACATTTTTAGCGAGAAATGTGCATTTTACTTTCATAATGTTCGCTCGGTGAATGTGAAGGATGTTTGGTTTGATAGTTATGACGAAGAGGGAACGCTTCGTTCACTTGCATGGACAGAGTCTCTGGTTACTAAGCAACCTCAACGTCTTGGCGGACTATATATCTGCTGATCAACACTACGAATGCTGGAATCACACCAGACACACCATGTGAAGTTATTTAACCCGATTATTGTTATTTATATCCGAGATTATTTAATCCAACCCGATCTAAACTCTATCACCCAAACACGGCGGCGTATGGGTTTCCTACCTCGGACTCCAGCGCAGCCACGGCCGACAACTTTCTTTATTCTGGGTGGAAATAGTAACATAGTTACGCCATTAAATCCGTTTATGGAAACATTTTTAGCGAGAAATGTGCATTTTACTTTCGTAATGTTCGCTCGGTGAATGTGAAGGATGTTTGGTTTGATAGTTATGACGAAGAGGGAACGCTCCGTTCACTTGCATGGACATGGACTCATCTAGGCGCGTTAGGAGCGTATGCCCATTTTTGACACAAAATGGTCAAGCAACATTTTAGCTGCGTTACGCGCGTAAAAATTACGCGAAATACGCGTCTGGTGTGGCGCAGACAGATACTATTGATTTGCTTCCGCGTTATGGGGCCAAGACACGTGGCCTAGTCCGTGACGTACCGCATGCAGAAATATAGAACGCATGCGTGCCCATCCCCCCACTCCGGTCCAACAACAATATAAAATGATACCGTAAGGCACCGCTTCTTTGTCTTTGGATCTTTTGAATAAATGGATCCAGTGTTTCCCACAGAAATTTTGGAGACTATAGGGGGGGGGGGGGCGTGCATGTGCCGGGGGGGGCATTCAACCGGACATGCGCGGTGGTTTGCCTACTAATAGTAAACCAACACTAACAAAGAACTAATTCCTTGGTATTGATTATGGACTTTGTATTTGTTGAGTTGTGGTGCACTATTGTTGCAGCTCACGTTGCATTCAGATGAAATAATAAATGATGGAATTATCTTTAGCCGTTCTTGGCGTATTTATTCATATTACAGATAGCAACCACCCTATTTACAGATATGACACCCTGCGCTAGAACATTTCATTTTTCTTGGCTTTGAGAAAAACAGTTCCAGTGCCCTTTGGTAATTTAAGTCTTCAGGTTCTGGCCCGTTAATAGAGATCCTCAAACAGGCAGCCAGGTGCTCTCCCTGAAGTCTGTTACGGAGGTCTGTTTTGACCTAAAATGGCAAACAACTTGTGATAAAATTATGCATAAAAACAATGGATAAATGTTAATTGAAATTCACATCACTGGTTTTCGTGCAGATGTCCTTACCCTGTTCATTGTGGAAAAGTCTCTTTCACAATTCACGCTTGACACCGGCACAACAAGGGCAATGGCTGCTAAGCGGCTGAGTAATGGGTATATCAGCCCCCATTCGTCGCACTCACTTGCTAGGAGTCTCAGTATGTCAGCCTGGCTCTTGTCCTGAGAGGTCAATAAATGAGAGAGGTCAGTTAACTGTATTTAAATTAAATAATTGTCCTCTGTGGATATGCTCTCTGAAGGACTGATACTCCTGAATGACATTGATCTCATTCTCAGGTAAAAACTTGTTGGCCAGGATCTTACGGTGGGCATTATTCTGCTCATCACTTTGTGAAGTTGCCTGTGGTCCCAACACACTGAAGGCCCCAAGAAGATTCAGATTCTCGAACCTGCACTCCAGGTGATGAATCAGGCCACTGATGTAAGGACTGGCAACCTATCATGAGCAGAGAAGAAAACCAACCAAGACTAAGCCACTCAATACCTCAAATGATAATGGTCAGGTGAAAAAAAACGAAAAAATAAACACTAGTTTTAATCCAGATTTTGATGAGATTTTCCTTGACTAAAGGGGGATTATTCTGTTTTGTTTAAAACCAAAGATCTCCTTCAATCTAAGAACTAATACTAAGCTGTGAAAAGTCTTGTGAAAACTTTTAGTTTTAAGAATTCGTAATTGAATTTACATCTGCCACAAATCTTGACCACTGTTGCTCTCGTGGTACGTCGTCAAGACTTTGTCCTCTCCTGTTCCTCTCCTCCTCATGATGTATGGACTGGGCTCCAAGTCCTGAGGGGTCATCCAGATCTCTATGGAGACAGGATAGGAAAGACCCATGTGGGGGAGAAGTGCCGGCATCCTTGATGCGTCTCAAGGTTTCAATTGTGATGGGAACCTAAAATGAGTGTTGGCATTAGACTACAAATGTAATTGTTTAAGATGTCCCAAGTTTCTTCAACAACTAATAACTATTAACTATACCTGTTCCTTTATGTGCAGGAAGTTCACATTTGCCTTCTGAAAAATCTTGGACAAACGGGCAAGATGTGGCAGTACATCTGCCTGCAGATATAATGATGCCACAAATCTGTAAGTGGCACAAAAGGTGTACAGTCCCTTGGCCACTGGGCATCGTTTCACTTCAACTTCCTCAGCTAATGTGGCAAGCACAGCTGCGAGGTTTCGCTGCAATACCTCAATGGCCTGGTGCTGGGACAGCCATCTTGTATCTTTTACTTGCTGGAAATGATAAACCAATTATCATTAACCAACTTAACTTAAGGTTAAGACATTTAAATGTATATAATTATACACATAAATGATTTGCCTTCAACTTCAAGTCAGCTAGTCCCAGGGTAGTAGCAGCAGTCTTCAGTGCTGCAGTCCGGTTTGCACTGTGTTGGAAGTACAAATACAGGTCCTGGAGGTGGTCTCGGAAAATTGCCATGTATCTGACACCATTGGAAGCATCCCTACAGGCCAGTGCAAGCCGGTGAGCAGCACAAGCAACACCAACAACCTTGGGGAAGCTATCAGTGAGTTGTTTCACAACTCCATTCAAACGCCCTGTGGTGAATAAAATATGTTTTACTAATGAATTCTTCAAAAAACATCAGGGAAAATAATTATACCTGAATAAATAATTATACCTGACCTGTCATAACAGCAGCACCGTCTGTGCCAATTCCATAGAGCTTCTCTGTTGGCATATTCTTATTCATTAGGACCGTTTTAATGGCGGTTACAATAGTGTCAGCCCTCCCATCAGGGACTGAGACAATGTCTAGGAACTGGTTGAAAACCAGTCCCTCATTATCCAGGTATCTGAATTGAACAAAAACAACATTAGGAATAGAACAGATTAGAGATGTGATTATTTCGCACACAGTTGAAAAAGGAAAAAATCAGTCTACATTGGTAACGGGGGTAAATTGTCCTCCAAACATTCGGTCACACCTGACATGCAGGTCAAGCTGGCGAGATGTGGACACATCCGTGCTCATCCACCTCAAGGCTCATGGCCTGGGATGCCCTAATCTCTTGAATAATGGGCTCTTCGATAATCTGTGAAATTATTTCCAGCATCTCATCGATGATTCGATGAGAGCGAAAATTGTTCCTGCGGTCCACCTTTTAAATAAGAACATTTCAAATGCAATATTTACTTAAATATTTACTTGAATTTCCTTCGGGATGAAGTACTATCTTATCTTAAATGCACTAAGTTAAGTTTGGAATGTTTGTAAAGGCATTCACCTTAAGCTTGTCAAAATAATCACACCCCAAAAGTCTGGCTAAACTTAGCAATTTGGGGTAGTTGGTGTGGTGAGCCATCTCATTTTTTATCAGCCAGTAAAGACACTTGAAACCACCAATAATAGCTTCGTGCTCCAAATGTATCACTGGCTCGAAGGTGGACATGATGGAGTATCCTGCATAAAGTGGAACAATTAAATTACTAACACTAGCAATTTAACTGTATAGAAAAATTTATAGAAAAATGTAGGAACTTGGAGTTTATTACGGGAGCAAGGTCAAGACATTACCTGATGCGACTGACTGCTGGGATTTCATGCTCAGTTGGTGGTGTTCAGTACTGATGTGGTGCTCCAGGTAATCCTTCCTGTAATGGAGAGCACCAACCTCCACAAAGGGTCTTTTTGTAGGACCATTCCTTACAGGTGGCTTATGCTGCCTGCAAATACGGCAAAACATTCCTAAAAATAAAACAATAACAATTATAACAATTCCATTGTCCTCATCTCATCCTCGTCATTTTATTTCTCCATATTATTCCGAGCTTATCAAGTTAAAATATTCAAATATTATAAAGAAATAATAATGAGAAATGTTAAGCTTACCATGTGGAGTGGTGTAAAGCCAGGCTTTGAACTGAGGTAACTGCAGCCACTCCGGCTTCCAGCCTGACTTTTTGTGTTTGCCAGCTTAAATATAACACAGAAAATATACATAAACAACTGAAGGAATCGATTACTGCTCCTTTGTCATGAGTTGAACTTACCTGTTTTCCCTCCCTCAAGAGAGACAGTCTCTCCTTCTGCCCCTATGGTACTTGGCCCTGCTGCCCCTGTCTGCATGTCTGTCCCTATGTGTGTTGCTTCCTCTGCCCCTGCCGTTTCTTCAACTACATGAAGAAGCTGTCTTTTCTGGTACAAAGAAATACATAATAACCATTGCAATTACTCAAATTATGTATTTAAAAATGAATACCAATATGACATCCTGACAAAGGCAGCAATTCGTGGCAGTTGATGTTAGGCCTACCTCAGATACTACCTCTTCATTCTGAGGTGAATTAAGATCCCTCTTTTTAAAATACTTCAAAACGCTCATAATCTGAATTAACAAAACAAATGTAGCATCATCAGTTTAGCATCCTTCTGTCGGTGGCTAGCATAAATGCCTCTGGTGATTCTCAAATAATTCGGTTTTACGGTGAACCACATCATTCAAACAACACAGACTTGCATTGGTTACCTGCGCAATGGGTCATCAACTATACAATTAATTAGCACGGGAAAATTCACGAATTTTCATGCAAACCCTTTTTGCCAAAACTACCAGTAGTTGCCCTCTCTCTATGGTATGAGCTAAGCCGTTGAGTGAGTGACGGCTGACTGAGATATGCATTTTCGCGCCATGATGCTCGACTGATATGCATTTTCGCGCCACAATGCTCGACTGCCGCCAGAAATAATTTGAAAGCTGCAACTTCACATTTACACGATTGATTCATTTTAACTCAACACAAGCTGAATAATGTAATATACACTTTCTGCATATTAGAAAAGTGTGCTGGCTTCCATACTGGAAAACGCAACTTTATAATAATAATAATAATAATACATTTAATTTAGAGGCGCCTTTCAAAACACCCAAGGTCACCTTACAGAGCATATATTCATCATACATTTTTAAAAAAAAAAAAACAAGACATTGTGGAAAAAATAAATAAATAAATAAATAAATAAGTAAACATAAGCAATAAGAAATAAATGAGTATGTAGGCTAGTAATGCTCACCAAAAAATCTTGAGCCCACGGTAACAGAGCGTCGTGTACGTGAGAAAATGTAAATCTGCAGCAACAGAAAAACACTTTTATCATGGATGCAATTAATCAATTGTATAAGTTATAGGGCAGCCATAAATGTATTTAACTGTAATGGGCCGCCAGTTTCATGCTGCAGTTTCCTTTACTCATGAACATAATGAGGAAATAAACCAATAACTAGCAATTTAGCTTCCTAGCCGCCGGCAGCCGGCAATGCACTGCAAACGAGCTTGCTAATTGACGGCCAAATATTATTTTCTGATCTCGCTTCCTAGACGAAATTGCACCTGACGTATTTCAGGTGCATGGCCAGCGTAACACACAAAAGTATTACACAAGTTCAGACAAACCTACTCTGTTGCCAGGTTTGACACAAGTTAGTTTCACTAACATGGAAATGCTATGCTGCTTGCTAGTCACATGTAGGCTATCTTAAATGGTGGAGGAAGGTTCGTAATTGCCTCGCATGCTAAAATATTAAATCTATAATTTACTTATTTTTTCTTGAAAAAGCCTTTATCCAGCCATCTAGTAACTCTAACCCCCAAATAAATTCATTACCAGATAGCTATTATTAGTCATGAATACTTACATAGTTGAGATGACTGTGTCTTGACTCGCATGGACAAAATTCTTCCACTGAATGAGCTGAGTCCGTCAGTTGCATTTGCGCGTCATGTATGATTGCGTGGTTATCGCGAGACAGCTGAAAGGCTACATTTACTGGATTTATTCACTTTATCCCAACATGCAGATATACATTCTACACAACAGATGGTCAATCTCCTTTTTTCAGTGTACGCCTATTTAAACACAATGGCGTGGCCTAAATGTCACCTTCTCAATCGTTTCATAGGCTATACATTTGTATAAACCCCCCGTTTACACAATGGGAAAACACATGTTTTCATACGTTTTGCCCTTTCATTTAGGCTACACGAAAACTGAGTTTTTATCATGGGAAACGATCATTTATAAAAACTCCGAAACTCTTTTACGAAAGTTTTTATGTTTGCGTGTGCACTAGGTCAAACAGAGTTCTATGTTCTCAAACAGTATGCATCTAAAAATGCATCACCTCTGTGAGCATCGTATTTTTACAGTTAGTTAACTTACTGATCATGGATGCTGTTAAGGTAGTGCTCATACGTTAATGCAAAATTCCGAATGTCGCGCTCTCTCTATTTTTTAGACAACTCAAGACCCTCTGCAACGTAAGCACACGCACGCTAAACTGATTGGCTTTCATCACGATTCGCCAGACTCATTTAAATAAAGTTCAAGGATTGCCAACTTGGATTCGGCTGCAGAAGGCTATTCGGCACAGTCGCAGGCAGACAGCCGAACTTCGTGCTCTCATGCAATCCCAATGAGAGCGACACGAACTTCGTCTGAGCAAAAAAAAAAAAAAACAACTTCATGGGCACGCAGAGACTATGGCGGCCGAAATTAGACTATGTCGGGGCGCCATAGTCTCGTCAATGTGTGGGAAACACTGATGGATCAATACATGATGAATCACAATGATCGCAAGCAGAGGACCATGAGAGTTATTGAGCAGCAGATGAACCAATCCAAAAATCGGACACGTTAACGGAGCACTGAACGAGGCCCTCTCGGATGCCATTTGTTTCACTACGACTCCTTTCAGCTGCACACCCCTCTTCCCCAGCGAGATAACAGCTAATAAAACGCTTGAGGTGGCGTTTTGAAAAGAAAAAACTAACATTTCTTTAGGACATGGCATGAAGGTAATTATGAGCCTTTGATTGATATCCAGACATTTTTTGCGGAGACACAATCCTGTTCCCCACTTGTATTGGAGTGGACGGAGATATCTACTTCTGGGCCACATGAAATGACGGACCCCCGTCCACAGCCAGCTTAAACAGATGCAATACCAGGCTTGGCCTCTGAGCACTGGTGGATTGCGGAAGTATGCACTGCTCCTGGGGGGCCTGGGGGCCGTCCATTGTCCCTTCCGTGCACCGTGCACCAAGAGTGCTGGCGGAGGCGGTGCTGCAAAACCAAGAGGAAATTACATAATCCATTAATGACCTGAAGGAGCAACTGACCAACATGACAAATGTATTAATTCAAATCAATGAGTCTCTTGAACAGATTGCCTCTTGCGCAAATAAAATGGCAAATAAACCATAAACCGTTGACCAATTGCGCTTTTTTTCCACCTCCAATCCTGCAAAACACAAAATGAAAAATGTTATGTTTCTGTGATAGATTTACCTAAAATCTCTATGATCCTCTGTCTCGTCTGAAGGCCAGTGGCATTAGGGGTTGGTAGGGGCACTGCGTCAGGCATAGGAACGTCTCGTCTGGGGAGTTCCTGCAGAGGGACCCCCTGTCTGATGGCTAAATTGTGTAGCACACAGCAAGCTATGATGATCCTTCACACCTTTTCAGGCAAATACTGCAGTGTCCCCCCCTTGCTGGAAAGGCACAGCCATCGACCTTTCAGCAGGCCTATTTTGCGCTCAACGGTGCTCCTCGTGCGCGCATGGGCCCGGTTATACGCCGGTTATACTTCCTGCTTGGTCCTCGGGTTGGTTACAGGGGTCATTAGCCATGGCTTCAGCGGGTAACCTTGATCACCTAAAGATGATACTTTTTTAAACAACTGTACACAACCCAGCAATAGTATTTTAAACATGTTGTAGCCTAATACTCACCAATGAGCCAGCCATCTTCCACAGCGCCTTCTTGGAGACTCACACCAACAGAGCTGTTCTGCATGATGAAAGAGTCGTGTGTTCCTCCAGGCCACCGCGCAACGTTTAACAAGGATAGATTTGCATCACAAACGATTTGCACGTTGACAGAATGAGACCCCTTTCTGTTAACATAGTTAAATTTGTTAGTTGACGGTGCTTTTGTGGCTATGTGGGTGCAATCTATGGCTCCAATTATGTTTGGGAATCCGGCGATGGCGTGAAAGCCCCGTTTGATTTCGGCTTGTTGGGGATCTCTGTAAGGGAACTGGATGTAGTTTGGGGCCAGGGAAATAATTGCGTCCAACACCGCCGGCACGGTCCTACTCATCGATGGCTGAGAAGTGCCGGATATGTCTCCAACCTCACGCTGAAATGTGCCGGTAGCTAAAAATCCCAGGGTGGAAAGGAGTTGGATATGCACAGGGATTGCGTTTGTGAGTCTCGTGTCTCGAGCCAACATTGGCCCTAAATCACGACACAAATCCAGCAGTACATTCTTTGCGGAGTGGTACCTACTAAGAAGCCACTCTGTGCTCTCTCCAAGCAGATCAGTACAATCTTTGAAGACGCGCTCCCTGCGGAGCGCATGGTTTGCCAAGTCTTCCAATAACGCAAGATAAGCCATTGCACTAGATTTCTCACAGCTGTCTTTTATAAGGTTTGACACCAATTAGGTAATTTGTCTGTTTAAAATTAGACAAAGGAGTAATTGAATGTTTTCTAATTAAAGTAAACATGGGACATCTGTGGATGTCGATTGCTTAATGCAGACGTTGACACTCTTAAATGCTTTGCTTTGCACTTGTAACATCGCTATTCTACCACTAGATTCTGTTCGTACATTTTGGTAAATTCCATACTTTGCGTAGCAATGATCTTACGCCCTCCTTACGCACAAATCTGTGCGTAAGTACGGTTGATCAATGAGGCCCCAGGCTTTGATAACAGGCTTTGAGAGGCTACCTGTTCGGATCGGCTTAGCTCAGGAGGTAGAGCAGTTGTATTGTAATAGGTTGCTAGTTCGATCCCCAGCTCCTCCTAGCGAGTGTTGACAGGTTCCGGAGCAAGTCACTTAACCCTAACTGCTCCCGACGAGCTGGCGGTCACCTTGCATGGTTGACTCTGCCGTCGGTGTGTCAATGTGTGTATTATCCGATGTAAGTCGCTTTGGATAAAATGCCCTAATTGTAATGGAAAATTGTACCTGTTAAAGTGCAACACAAGCTACCTGTAAAAGTGCAAAGAGAGCAGTGAGTCTTCTCGTTCCCGTCCTTAGGTCATTTTTTATTCAGGACATGGTTCTCAGCATCTGGTTGAGGTCCTGCCGACGCTCGGGGGCTGGGAGGCGGCGCTCTGCCGCAGGCCGGGCCCCATCTGATGGTGGAGTGCTCGGCACAGGCTGGTGGTCGCCCGGTGCACGCTGCCGCTGGACGGGCCCAGCAGGCCCCACAGCAGGGGCAGCGCCTTCTGCTCCACCAGCTGGGGCCGGCGGGGGTACAGCTCCATCACCAGCTCTGGGGGGGGGGGAGGAGGAGACGGCGGGAAAGGGGGAGGGGAGGAGAAAGAGGAAGAGAAGGAGGAGGAAACCAAGGAAGAGAAAAAATAATGGGAGACGGGAGGAGACAGAGGAGAGGAGGCGGCAGAGCAGAGCGGATCAGATGCCTCTTGATTGGCCACACAATGGTATACGTATGTTTGGTGCTGATCATTGCAAAAAACAAAACAAAAACATATTAGCCATTAACAAACCTGCAACCTTCTCGATCAGATCCACCTTTGCTTGGCCGTTAAGAACCCGTGCCTTGAAGCAGAACGGCTCCAGGAGGAGGCTGTTGTCTGGAGAGGGGCAAGGGAAGAACACATGAGTAACAAGGACAACGCCGTGGTCAGACCGGACCGTGTTCTGGATAGCTCCCCACCGGGCCCTCACCGAGGTTCAGCACCAGCTCGCAGAGGGCCCCTGTGGCGGCCGAGTACACGGCGCGGTTCTTGGAGTTGAGGTGGTTGTCCACGATGGCGGGCACCAGGTGGTTGAGCACCCCGGACAGGTCGTCCTTCAGCAGGCGCACCATCCCCTGCAGGGCCTCCAGGGCGTACAGGTTCACCTTACGGTTGGACTCCAGCAGGCGGTCTCTGAAGAGGTCAAACACCTGGGGGAGCGGGGAGAAACGGGGAACAGGTGAACAAAAAGGGGACAGGAGGGAGTCCAACCAGGAGAGGGGATAAGGGCGAGTGTGAGGTAGCGGGCGTTTACGAGCGGTGGGGGGTTTTACGGACCGGGAACAGGCTGCGGATGACCATGCTGGGGTTGTGCTGGCAGTCGGCCACCAGCTGGTCGAGGCCTTTGATGCGCTCCCTGAAGTCCTTGGACTCCAGCAGAGCGGTGAGCTGCCTGATGTACTCAGCCTTGTCTTCGATGATGGGCCCCTGAGGTTTGGAGCTGTACTTGCTGTTGGGCTCCCTGGAGGGTACCACAAAATATAATGTCATGAAACTGCATACATACTTGCTACATATATATATATATGATCTTGGAAATAAGATAAAAGATATTCTTAAAGTTTGCTTCAAGTTGAGAAAACGAACGAATGCATAATTAATATAGGAGCGACATTGCAAACAAAAGCCATCATGTGTGCTCTGGAACACGACCCCGAGAGAGGAGCTGACCTCATAGCATAAGTTAGGCTTTTACTTTCACCAACATATTTCCAAGGTGGCTGTCATGTGTCTGGGAGGAGTCTCACCTGGGGGTGGTGGTGGCGGTGTTGGTGGGGGTGGCAGTGGTGGTGGTCGGGCTGGGGGCTATGGTCTGTTTGGGGAGCTTCCTTTGGAGCGTCGAGGCCCTGGCGGTGCCACTGCCGGGAAGCGAGGCTGGGGTCTGGGGCGTCTCACCCAGACCCTGACCCTGACCCTGACACAACAAACACAACAACAACAACGTTCACCAGACCCGTCACCAAGCGGTAGGGTGGGGCAAGAGGGCGGGGCCTTCCGTACCTTTGCCTTGAGTCCACTGACCGCCTTGCGGGCGGCGGAAAGGTCCTTGGTGGGGATGTTCTTCTCCAGCAGGCTATCAAAGTCCCGGTGGGAGGACAGGTACAGCAACATCCGGCGGCCAAAGGACCTGAAGGGGGAGGAGTGAGACCGGCACGTCACATGCCAAAGCCTTCAGCCAACACAGGAAGCCACCGGGGGCTCTACGTGCCTGGGTTCCGGGGAGGAGTCCAGGGCCAGCTTGACCACGGCCGGGAGGATTCTGTCCGTCACGTCCTTCCCTCCGGACAGCAGGCGGGCCATGCCCGCCCTCTCCAGCAGGTCGGCCAGGTGCTGGGCGGCGCACTTCCTCACCGCCGCGCTCAGGTGGTTGCAGACGCACACAGGCTCAACATGAAGGACGCACACAAAGAGACACAAACCACAGAAGTACACAACGGATGGAGATAAGGAAACATCGGCTAGACCTCTGGAGTATCCTACCTACCAGTCCAAAGCAGATTAAGGATGTTAGAAACGTTTCCTTTGACACTCAAGTCCTGTTTAAATGTCTATTTTTTCTGTTGTGCGTTTGCATCTGCCGCTGATTCTTTGTACTTTATATAAATCACAGATTTGATCTTGCAATACCGTTACTGTGGTAGATATACTAGAAAACATAACAAGGCGCAATACAGTGTGTTTGTGTCCGCGTTGTGCGTGTGCGTGCAGCCCCCTGACCTCAAACCCCCGTCCAGGAAGGCGTTGATGCAGCGTGCCGGCGTGCAGTGCCGCACCATGTGGCCCAGCGCTGCGTCCACTTCCTCCCGGATGAAGGCGTTGCTCTCGGCCACCTTGTGTAGCAGCGCCCTGGCCGTGGTGTCCACCTTCTTGTCCATGGCCCGCTGCAGGTGGCAGTACAGGACGCCCAGCGTGCACACGGCTACGCGGGACACGCCCGAACGCAGGTTCTTCACCTGAGAACCAGACACACACGTGGTAGACACCACTCACTCTGTAAAGGTTCTTTGAGTGTCTTGGAAAGCGTTATATGAATGAAGGCGTTACATTATAGTACGTTTCACACTCCTCGCTTCATTCAAGGCTGTTTTTTGCTAACATTGTTCATGTCGAATCAACCACTCGTTCTATGGTGTAGAATTGATGGGGATGGTTTTACACACAGCAAGGTATATAGACTAAGCTGTAGACAGGATTGAGTCAGTTTTACACTTGCAGACAGTGACGGACTGTCCACACCCAGCCGCCCGCCCACTCACACGCCCACCCACAGTGACAGACGCTGGTCTCCATGTTACGTGGTAGAGAGAGAGAGAGCACCAGGGAGCAGGCCCAGAGAGGGGGAGCTACCTCTTGAACGAGGGCGAGGCAGACGTTGCGGAGCCTGGGGAGCAGCGTGTCCACGTGGTTCTGGGCCAGACTGCGCAGCACCGTGAGCCCTTCCATCTTCTCCTGCCTGCGTTCAGAACCACAGCAGGTCAGTCAGATGAAACACAAGTTCGGATTGCTTCGACTAATTCTGTGTGTGTGTGTGTGTGTGTGTGGGAAAATTCTGAGTGTGTGGTGTGTGTGCGTCTCACCAGTTCTCTGAGCTGATGAGTGAGGCTCTGTGTCATGGCCAGCTCAGGTTTGGGGAAGGGGTGGGGCCCGGGTGGGTCTCGCTGGGGGCCGCTGAGGGAGCCCTGGGAGCCCTCATCTGCACACACACACGTTTGAAAAATAAACGCCGGTCTCAATTAGACACCGGCGCCTTGCCAGGGTCGCGTGACAACATCACAGACGTATTTTAGAGCATTACCAACTTTCGCCAATAGATGGCATCAGTTCACCAAAAGGAAAATCCAATGGAATTAAAGGCCTGTTCCATATGGACACCTGTCCCAAACACAAGCCGCTTGAGTTCAGGGATTGAAACAAATAAAAGCCTGGGCTAATAATTAAAGTTTTCTGGTATGCAGGCTCAATCCTATAAAAAAAGAAGAGTTACTTTGGATTGATTTATTTGTGTAAGAGATGCCATTCTTACCTCTGCTATCCAACAGCTTCTCCTCCAGCTCGGGCTCAGCGGTCAGCCTCTGGTCGGGGAAACAGCGGCCCCCGTTCATCTGCCTCTTCCCAGAGGGCCCGGCCTCTTCCCCTGCCTGGTGGGGGGACGGGCCCCGGAGCTTCTCCCGGGGGATCCTGCCGTTCCTCAGACGCTCCTGCACAGGGGGAAACGGGCTCAACGCGTACTTACCTCTGCCCGCCACGCCTTCAGGAACGTCAGAGGCCGGCGGGCTGCCTGGGGCCTGGGACCTCTGGCCGTTGGCGAACTGGGAGCGCTCCGTCCCAGAGAGGTCCGCCTCGGCGCCTCCGAGCGCCCGGCAGCGGGCGGAGGCAGCGGCGTTCCAGGAAGAGGGGGCGGAGCTCAGCGGGGCGTCCCACAGATCCACTGTGAAGGACACTGTTTAAAAGTACACGTTAAGCATACTTTAAAGCAACAAATATACTTGGAATAACTTTTGTATGCTTCAATTATATTTGTACTACAATAAAGTGTACTACTTGTTCACCTGGGGGTCTATGTGGGGGCTCGGCCTCAGTAGGGCGGAGGACGATCCTGTCGTTGGCGCCAGCGGCTGGGGCAGCCAACCGGGGCAGCCTAGCCCCACGATGGTGGTCAGGGTCAGCCACTTCTAATGAGGGGAAATTAAGTACACTTTGATAAAACATTTTAATAGTGTAGTACATGTGACGGTTCCCTGTATGTTGTGTCTTCCATTTGTTTCTAGGACTGGGGAGCAGAGACCTAGGCCTACTTAATTGGTCATTAGGAGTGATATGCGTGCACCTGGGCCCGGGTGCCAACGCCCTATAAGAGTCTGCTTCCCCAGTCCTTCCCTCTCGGTTCTTTTCAGCTCCATAGCCATGCACACCTTTCAACACTTATGTTAAAACAACACACCCCTATAATCCACTCATGCATACACACTCCACACTACGGACTTACTGACTTCCACATCCCATACTTTTATTATAATGTGAGCACTTGGATTGGATTGGTTTGATTAAAATACTTATTTTGATTGGGAAACTGTTGTCTCCCGTGTTTTTGTTGTGTAGCCTGGCGCCCCTAGGCCAGGTGCGTAACAAAGTGGGGGCTCGTCCAATAAATTGTTTGTACAGTGAGTTTGGAGCGTCGATTTAGTCTCCCTCCTGTATTGGATTTGTGAATGGAGTGACGTTAGTTGGGAATCTTTCCGGGAGGTTCCGTCGTTCCATTGTTTGGTCAACAGTCCGGTGAGTAGACAAAGCAATGTTACAGGCTTGTTTTTCAGACTTTGGGGAGATGCAGTTAATTGTTATGAGTTGAATTAATCTGTTTAAATTTGAGTTAATTTGATTAGGTTTGGTTATTTCAGTACAGTACGGTAGCTGTTTGGTTCATTTTGTGCGGTTGGAGACTTGTTTATTTCTGGTAGTTGTGCAGCTAAGTAAACGTCATTTGGGACGCCAACAGTTGCCTGGCTGGTTGTTTATTTTTATTATTTTTTTTTTTGTATTTGTTTGATACGAGTGTCCCTGGTAGGTGCGCTTAGCTGCCTGGGTAAAATAGCTCGTTGGTTTAGGCCGGGGGGTGGCTAGGTGCGTCAGGTGCGGCAGTAGCGAGAAGTTCGTACTGAATATCTCGACTCGGGGGCACGGCTAAGGGGGGCATGCGGGTCGCCAGTTATTGGTTGCCTTTCCTCCCCTTTGGTATGAGCTAGGCCTTTGCGGTGGCCTTCAGTGCGTAGAAATCCTCCGCAACCGGCACACGAAGAGGGTGGAGTTAGCTGGGGTTTATATAGGCTAGGGGGACACTTGTATTGTATTTAGTTTGTTTGGTTTGCCAGCTAGGAGGCTCTTAAAGCGCACAATACCCAGGATGGTGTCAGTGGATGACGTTGTTCAGTCTCCCTCGGTGGAGCTCTTAAATCAATGCACCAAAGACCAATTGCTGAACGTTGCAGATCGTTTTGGGTTGAAAATTGAAGCTAGTGATAGAAGGTTAAAGGAGACATTGTTGGAAGTTTTGAAAAGAGAGCTATGTGGTATAGCGGTTTCAACTGAGGAACGGGATAAGAAAGAGGAGGCGTCTCTTTCTCCCGCAGTAGGTGCCGCAATGGAGGTGCCTTCACCAGCAGCTATGTCAGGGTTGACGTTCGACCAACAAAAAGAATTAATCATTTTGCAAGCGAAATTACAAACTGATCGGGAACAACTTAGGCTAGATAGTGAGTATGCTATTGAAAAAATGAAACAGCAGACAGAACTGGCTAAGTTGCAGGTAGAGCAAAATAGACTGGACTTGATAGGGGATGGCAAGATTTCAGCGGCTGCACAAGTGTTTTCAGAACCTGCAGAACGGTCTGCAGGGGGGTTTGACATTAGTGGCAATCTACGTCTGGTGCCCAAGTTTTCCGAACGTGATCCTGAGGCATTCTTTGCCATGTTTGAGAGGGTGGCAGATGTGCGTAAATGGCCTGACTCGGCGCGCACATTGATGCTGCAGTGCGTCTTAACAGGCAGGGCGCAAGAGGTTTTTTCGGCTATGAATGCGGCTGACAGTCAAGAGTATGCCCGTGTTAAGGCGGTGGTACTGAAGTCATATGAGCTCGTTCCTGAGGCGTATAGGCAGCGGTTTCGATTTTGGAAGAAACATGACAGACAAAGTCATTTGGAATTTGCACGTGATTTGACGACGAGCTTTAACCGCTGGTGTAACGCCTCGGAGGTGGAAGATTTCGAAGGCTTACAAGATTTGATGATTTTGGAGCAGTTCAAAGATTCTGTTCCAGCTCGTGTGGCAACATATATCAGTGAGCAGAAAGCACGCAACGCAGCAGATGCGGCGGCGCTCGCAGATGACTTTGTTTTAACGCACCGTGGAGAGTTTAGAGCGGGCGGTGGCAATTATGTTGCTGCCAGTGAGTCGCATGGCCGATTTAATAAACCTCTGCCTGTCGATTCCAGAGCTAACGCCAACAACAGTAGGGATGATGTGCGTGACTCGGGGAAGGTTTGCCATCACTGTAACAAATGGGGGCACTGGAAAAAAGATTGCTTCTTGTTAAATTCCCCTAAGGCGGGTCATTGGGAACCAAAAGGGGTTGCTACGGCAGCTCCAGTTCGTCCGGTGTCCACTTGTGTTACACCTACTTTCGGTTCAAATGAGGATACATCGGTTGTAGCTCTGAATTCTTACCGTCCATTTATCATGCAGGGGACTGTGTCTTTGGTGCAAGGTGGGGAAGAAGTACCGGTAACTATTTTGAGGGACACTGGGGCTTTTGATTCATTCATTCAAGCTGGTATTCTACCTTTGACTAATGTTTCTGACACTGGTGATAAGGTTCCTATCCGGGGCTTAGACATGAATATTTTGTTGGTTCCCTTGCATAATGTTGTCCTAAAATGTGAACTGTTCCAGGGAGAAGCAAAGCTCGCTGTGCGCCCAGCACTGCCTATTCCGGGTGTGACGCTGATCCTGGGCAACGACCTGGTGGGTGCTAAGGTCTGGGCTGGGGTCCCGCCGCTGCCGGCAGTGGTGACCTCTGTTCCCTTGGTAACGGAGGAAGCTGATGAATGTGAACATGACTTCCCAGAGGTTTTTACAGCGTGTACGGTGACCCGTGCAATGGCTAAGTTAAAAGAGAAATCTCATTTAAATGATTCAATTAAGGCAAAAGTATCTGAAAAGTTTTCGATACCTCTTTCTGATTTTCCATTGTCCATAACCCGTTCAGATCTGGTTGCGGAACAGCAGGCTGATGCCTATCTGAAGGAGATATTTCCATTGGTACGGCCAGAGGAGGAGCTGTTTGACAGTGCTTGTGGGTATTTTCTGAAGGACTCATTGTTGGTGAGAAAATGGCTGTCACATAAAGGAAGGTTTGTGGGTGAACCAGTGTTCCAAATTGTGTTGCCAGAGAAACTTCGCCAGTCAGTGTTAAAAGTAGCGCATAATGAATCTGGACATGCTGGTGTGAGAAAAACTTATGATAGACTACTTAGGCATTTCTTTTGGCCTCGTATGAGGAGAGATGTGTCAGCATTTGTCAAAACTTGTCATACATGCCAGTTAACTGACAAACCTAATCAAAAGTTGAGGTCCGGTCTCCGTTGGTCCTTTTTGCCTCCGTCTGTCTTGCACCCCTTAAAGTGCTTCCGTGGTACCGGTTGCTGGGGTGGAGGCCTGTGACAGTGGGCAGGCGGCCATTGGAGTAGAGGTTGGGTATGATAGAGAGTAGATGGTATATATTTATCTAATGTTAAATGGGTTGCCGGTGATCCCTTTGGGACTCCGTCTTTATGGGGGGGGGTGTGACGGTTCCCTGTATGTTGTGTCTTCCATTTGTTTCTAGGACTGGGGAGCAGAGACCTAGGCCTACTTAATTGGTCATTAGGAGTGATTGGCGTGCACCTGGGCCCGGGTGCCAACGCCCTATAAGAGTCTGCTTCCCCAGTCCTTCCCTCTCGGTTCTTTTCAGCTCCATAGCCATGCACACCTTTCAACACTTATGTTAAAACAACACACCCCTATAATCCACTCATGCATACACACTCCACACTACGGACTTACTGACTTCCACATCCCATACTTTTATTATAATGTGAGCACTTGGATTGGATTGGTTTGATTAAAATACTTATTTTGATTGGGAAACTGTTGTCTCCCGTGTTTTTGTTGTGTAGCCTGGCGCCCCTAGGCCAGGTGCGTAACAAAGTGGGGGCTCGTCCAATAAATTGTTTGTACAGTGAGTTTGGAGCGTCGATTTAGTCTCCCTCCTGTATTGGATTTGTGAATGGAGTGACGTTAGTTGGGAATCTTTCCGGGAGGTTCCGTCGTTCCATTGTTTGGTCAACAGTCCGGTGAGTAGACAAAGCAATGTTACAGGCTTGTTTTTCAGACTTTGGGGAGATGCAGTTAATTGTTATGAGTTGAATTAATCTGTTTAAATTTGAGTTAATTTGATTAGGTTTGGTTATTTCAGTACAGTACGGTAGCTGTTTGGTTCATTTTGTGCGGTTGGAGACTTGTTTATTTCTGGTAGTTGTGCAGCTAAGTAAACGTCATTTGGGACGCCAACAGTTGCCTGGCTGGTTGTTTATTTTTATTATTATTTTTTTTGTATTTGTTTGATACGAGTGTCCCTGGTAGGTGCGCTTAGCTGCCTGGGTAAAATAGCTTGTTGGTTTAGGCCGGGGGGTGGCTAGGTGCGTCAGGTGCGGCAGTAGCGAGAAGTTCGTACTGAATATCTCGACTCGGGGGCACGGCTAAGGGGGGCATGCGGGTCGCCAGTTATTGGTTGCCTTTCCTCCCCTTTGGTATGAGCTAGGCCTTTGCGGTGGGAGCAGCGTGTCCACGTGGTTCTGGGCCAGACTGCGCAGCACCGTGAGCCCTTCCATCTTCTCCTGCCTGCGTTCAGAACCACAGCAGGTCAGTCAGATGAAACACAAGTTCGGATTGCTTCGACTAATTCTGTGTGTGTGTGTGTGTGTGTGTGGGAAAATTCTGAGTGTGTGGTGTGTGTGCGTCTCACCAGTTCTCTGAGCTGATGAGTGAGGCTCTGTGTCATGGCCAGCTCAGGTTTGGGGAAGGGGTGGGGCCCGGGTGGGTCTCGCTGGGGGCCGCTGAGGGAGCCCTGGGAGCCCTCATCTGCACACACACACGTTTGAAAAATAAACGCCGGTCTCAATTAGACACCGGCGCCTTGCCAGGGTCGCGTGACAACATCACAGACGTATTTTAGAGCATTACCAACTTTCGCCAATAGATGGCATCAGTTCACCAAAAGGAAAATCCAATGGAATTAAAGGCCTGTTCCATATGGACACCTGTCCCAAACACAAGCCGCTTGAGTTCAGGGATTGAAACAAATAAAAGCCTGGGCTAATAATTAAAGTTTTCTGGTATGCAGGCTCAATCCTATAAAAAAAGAAGTTACTTTGGATTGATTTATTTGTGTAAGAGATGCCATTCTTACCTCTGCTATCCAACAGCTTCTCCTCCAGCTCGGGCTCAGCGGTCAGCCTCTGGTCGGGGAAACAGCGGCCCCCGTTCATCTGCCTCTTCCCAGAGGGCCCGGCCTCTTCCCCTGCCTGGTGGGGGGACGGGCCCCGGAGCTTCTCCCGGGGGATCCTGCCGTTCCTCAGACGCTCCTGCACAGGGGGAAACGGGCTCAACGCGTACTTACCTCTGCCCGCCACGCCTTCAGGAACGTCAGAGGCCGGCGGGCTGCCTGGGGCCTGGGACCTCTGGCCGTTGGCGAACTGGGAGCGCTCCGTCCCAGAGAGGTCCGCCTCGGCGCCTCCGAGCGCCCGGCAGCGGGCGGAGGCAGCGGCGTTCCAGGAAGAGGGGGCGGAGCTCAGCGGGGCGTCCCACAGATCCACTGTGAAGGACACTGTTTAAAAGTACACGTTAAGCATACTTTAAAGCAACAAATATACTTGGAATAACTTTTGTATGCTTCAATTATATTTGTACTACAATAAAGTGTACTACTTGTTCACCTGGGGGTCTATGTGGGGGATCGGCCTCAGTAGGGCGGAGGACGATCCTGTCGTTGGCGCCAGCGGCTGGGGCAGCCAACCGGGGCAGCCTAGCCCCACGATGGTGGTCAGGGTCAGCCACTTCTAATGAGGGGAAATTAAGTACACTTTGATAAAACATTTTAATAGTGTAGTACACAGGACTTGAAAATAAGTGTACTTACATAAGTACACTAAATGACCACCTATTTGCAATTTTTCTAAGGCACTCTAATACAATTTGAGATTAACTTTCTGCAAGTATACTAAAATACACTTCTACTTTGCTATTTAGTATACTTTTTCTAAGTACACATACGTACAACTTACAATACACTTACAATAAAGTACACTTTTTATAAGTACAATGCAGTACCACTTTAAGTATTTCAGAATTAGAATACTTTTTTTTCAGTACATTAAAGTGGAACTTAATGACTTTTATGAAGTACACTTTTGAAAAGTACATACGTTAAACATACTTTTAATTAAGCACAAAAAGTAAAAGTATACTTGTCATAACTTTTGTATGCTTCAATTATATTTGCAATACACTAAAGTATACGACTTCTTCACCTGGGGGGGTTTGGCCCGGGGAAGTATCCTGGCTCGAGGCGGCACCCAGAGCCCGTGCACAGAGGGACACGGTGTCGGGGTTTAAGGCCCGGGGGCTTGGCCTCAGTAGGGGGGCGGAGGACGATCCTGTCGTTGGCGCCAGCGGCTGGGGCAGCCAACCAGGGGAGCCTAGACCCACGAGGGTAGCGGGGGTTAAGGCCCGGGGGCTTGGCCTCAGTAGGGAGGCGGAGGACGATCCTGCCTGGGGCCTGGGACCTCTGGCCGTTGGCGGATTGGGAGCGCTCCGTCCCAGAGTGGTCTGCCTCGGCGCCTCTGAGCGCCCGGCGGCGGGCGGAGGCAGCGGCGTTCCGGGACGAGGAGGCGGAGCTCAGCGAGGTGTCCCGCAGATCCACTGTGAAGGACACTTTAATAGTACACGTTAAGCATACTTTAAAGCAACAAATATACTTGGAATAACTTTTGTATACTTCAATTATATTTGTACTACAATAGAGTGTACTATTGGTTCACCTGGGGGTCTATGTGGGGGCTTGGCCTCAGTAGGGCGGAGGACGATCCTGTCAGGGTCCGCCACTTCTAATGAGGGGAATTTAAGTACACTTTAATAAAAAACGTATTCGCAATTTTTCTAAGGCACTGTAATACAATTTGAGATTAACCTTCTGCAAGTATACTAAAGTACTTTGCTATTCAGTATACTTTTTCTAAGTCCACATACGTACAATTTACAATACACTTACAATAAAGTACACTTTTTATAAGTACAATGCAATACCACTTTAAGTCAGAATTTCAGAATTAGTGTACTTTTTTTTCAGTACATTAAAGTGGAACTTTGGAAATGACATTTATTGCGAAGTACAATTTTGAAAAGTAAATACGTTAAACATACTTTAATTTAAGCACAAAAAGTGAAAGTATACTTTTGTATACTTTAATTATATTTGCAATACACTAAACGTCATACTCAAGTAGCGGCCCACGGGCCTTTTGTGGCCCGCGGGGTGTCTATTAATGGCCCTCGAGCTGTTTTGAAAAGTTTTTTTAATTATTAAAAATATATATAGTCAAGGCCGATTTAGGGTCGTTTTAGACGCAGAGACGTAAGCACGTAATTTACACGGTCCCAATAAATGGCCCCTTGAGTCACTGAAAAAAAATGTTGTGGCCCCTCATCATTTCTACTTGAGTACCCCTGCACTAAAGTATACAACTTCTTCACCTGGGGGGGTTTGGCCCGGGGAAGTCTCCTGTCTCGAGGCGGCACCCAGAGCCCGTGCACGGGGGGACACGGTGTCGGAGTGGGCCGCCGTGATCCAGGCTTCCTGGCCGTCAGCCTCCTCAGCCACAGCCAACCGGGGCAGCCTAGACCCACGAGGGTAGCGGGGGTTAAGGCCCGGGGGCTTGGCCTCAGTAGGGGGGCGGAGGACGATCCTGTCGCTGGCGCCAGCGGCTGGGGCAGCCAACCGGGGCAGCCTAGACCCACGAGGGTAGCGGGGGTTAAGGCCAGGGGGCTTGGCCTCAGTGGGGGGGCGGAGGACGATCCTCTCGTTGCTGCCAGCGGCTGGGGCAGCCAACCAGGGCAGCCTAGACCCACGATGGTGGTCAGGGTCAGCCACTTCTAATGAGGGGAAATGAAGTACACTTTAATAAAGCATTTTAATAGTGTAGTACACAGGACTTCAAAATAAGTGTACTAACATAAGTACACTAAATGACCACCTATTTGCAATTTTTCTAAGGGACTCTAATAAGGGCTTTGACTTCGAACTTCGTAATTAGAATATAATTAGAATATAAAAAAATAAATCAAAATTCGAACAAATATTAGGCAGCCCTTAATATTCGAACCTGTTATGGGCAGGCCAAGAGGGAGAGACGTCGGAGAACCCGACGCAGTCTATTCATAATATTGTAATGACGACGGAGGAGGCAGTGAATGAAGTATTGATTAGACAGCGATTTATCAGAAACCCAATAAACCGTTGGAACACGCAAGACCGGTAACCATAGCCATGCCGGTAAACAAACCTTGCAAAACCCAATCCAGGGCTGAATCCGAATACTCATACTTATAGTATGCATTTTGTGGTACACCACAAATATAGCGCGTCCGAATGCTCAGTACGCATTGTGTAGTACGGAAAACGTTAAAGAATGCGTACTACCCATTGGTACTACCGCCACAGTATACAACAGGAGGTCACTACGCTATCCCACAATGCAACCGGAGTCTGGTAACGAACGAAGAAGTGATGGCTGACCCGACACTACCAACAGCGGCTTAGAAAGACATTGTAGAAAGCGGCGAAAAAAGAGTCATTAAAAATAGTAAAAAAGTAAAGTAAGTAATTAAGTAAAAAGAGACATTTTTTATTTTATAGCAACGATGACCAGACGGAAAACAGGTAACTTATCATGGTAGTTTTGCCGGCATCTGAGGGGAGATACGTCATCTCCAAACATCCGGTGAAGTTTCGGCGGTGTTCGGAAGCGTTCAGAAGCGTTCTACGCATAGCTGTAGACCGTACGGTCTTCAGCTATGCGTAGAACGCTTCTGTTCAGTAGACACTGAACAGAAATAGTATGTACTAAGTATTGGGATTCAGCCCAGGTCTTACTGAAGGCATTTAATGGTCAAAATATTATTAATAAATATTCAAATATATTTGAATATTAATATTTATAAACAAACGAACTTCGAATATGATTTTTGGGCAAAAGTCAAAGCCCTAACTCTAATACAACTTGAGATTAACTTTCTGCATGTATACTAAAATACACTTCTACTTTGCTATTAAGTATACTTTTTCTAAGTACACATACATACAATTTACAATACACTTACAATAAAGTACACGTTTTATAAGTACAATGCAATACCACTTTAAGTATTTCAGAATTAGTATACCTTTTTTCAGTACATTAAAGTGGAACTTAATGACATTTATTATGAAGTACACTTTTGAAAAGTACATACGTTAAACATACTTTTAATTAAGCACAAAAAGTAAAAGTATACTTGTAATAACTTTTGTATACTTCAATTATATTTGCTATACACCAAACTATACATCTCCTTCACCTGGGGGGGTTTGGCCCGGGGAAGTCTCCTGGCTCGAGGCGGCACCCAGAGCCCGTGCACAGAGGGACACGGTGTCGGAGTGGGCCGCCTGGATCCAGGCTTCCTGGCCGTCAGCCTCCTCAGCCACAGCCAACCGGGGCAGCCTAGCCCCACGAGGGTAGCGGGGGTTAAGGCCCGGGGGCTTGGCCTCAGTAGGGGGGGCGGGGACGAACCTGGTCACCTCGGTGTAGGACTCCCTGTCCGCCATCATGATGGAAGCAGGGGTCAGTTGAGCCCACAAAGAAAACAATGTCTTCCTGTCCATCGTCGCTGTTCGATAATCTCTCTATGAGTCTCTGTAATGAAACATATTCAATTTATTATTTAATTAGTCTTTACCACAGACATAGATTGGACCACTGCTTGGGTCTGAAGCATACTCTGACTGGTACAAGAAATAAAGTGTGTGAGAAAATTTTGTGAAAAGAGAATAAAACGTCATGAGTTATACGCTCCTATCACGGTGTCTCATTAAGTTTACAACAACATTACTTGCATTGGAAGTCGATGAAGACACTGAATAATTCGGTAAAAATCACGGTTCAACGCTGAAAAGTTGAACCAACCACGAGTGTGTAGCCTACCAACCACGCGTGTCAATTTTGAATTCTGGTACAAGAAATTAAGAGTGTGAGAAAAATTTGTGAAAAGAGAATAAAACGGCATGAGTTGTACTGTCCTCTCCTGGAACCGTCACCTTATCGTGGTGGAGAGGTTTGCGTGTCCCTGTGAACCTGAGAGCTGTGTTGTCTGGAGCCTTGTGCTCCTGGTAGGGTCTCTCATGGCAGAGTGGTCTCAGGTGAGGGGCCAGACTAAGAATGGTTCAAAAAACTCCAATGAAGAACAAAAAAAGAGGAGATGTGACCCGGCCCGGAGGAAGCCCGGGGCCCCCGTCTGGAGCTAGGCCCAGACGGAGGGCTCGATGGCGAGCGCCTGGTGGCCGGGTTTGCCACGGAGCCCGGTCGGGCACAGCCCGAACAAACAACGTGGCACCCCCCCTCTCTTCATCCCATGGGCCCACCACCTGTGGGAAGACCCGTTGGGGTCGGGTGCGCAGCCACATGGGTGGCAGCGAAGGTCAGGGGTCTCGACGGACCAGACCCGGGCGGCAGAAGCTGGCTCTGGGGACGTGGAACGTCACCTCGCTGTGGGGAAAGGAACCGGAGCTTGTGAGGGAGGTGGAGCGCTATCAGTTAGATCTGGTGGGGCTTACCTCCACGCACAGTCTCAGCTCTGGTACCGTACTCCTGGATAAGGGTTGGACTCTATTCTTCTCCGGAGTTGCCGAGGGCGTGAGGCGCCGGGCGGGTGTGGGGATACTCATAAATCCCCGGCTGAGCGCCGCGGTGTTGGAGTTTACCCCGGTAGACGAGAGGGTCGCCTCCCTGCGCCTAAGGGTTGTAGGGGGGAAAACTCTGACTGTTGTTTGTGCGTATGCACCAAACAGCAGCTCAGAGTACTCGGCCTTCTTGGAGACCCTGAATGGAGTCCTGTATGGGGCTCCAGTTGGGGACTCCGTAGTTCTGCTGGGAGACTTCAACGCCCACGTGGGCAACGATGGAGACACCTGGAGAGGCGTGGTGGGGAGGAACGGCCTCCCTGATCTAAACCCGAGCGGTCGTTTGTTATTGGACTTCTGTGCTAGTCATGGATTATCCATAACAAACACCATGTTCGAACATAAGGGTGCTCATAAGTGTACCTGGTACCAGAGTACCCTAGGCCGAAGATCGATGATCGATTTCGTGATCGTGTCATCTGATCTGAGGCCGCATGTTTTGGACACTCGGGTAAAGAGAGGGGCGGAACTGTCAACCGACCACCATCTGGTTGTGAGTTGGATCAGGGAATGGGGGAAATTTTCCGGATAGACCTGGTAAGCCCAAACGAGTAGTGCGGGTGAACTGGGAACGTCTGGAGGAGGCCCCCGTCCTAGGTATCTTCAACTCACACCTCCGGCGGAGCTTTTCTGGCATTCCTGTGGAGGTTGGGGGCATTGAGCCGGAGTGGGCGGTGTTCAAAGCCTCCATTGCTGAAGCTGCGGTGGCTAGCTGTGGCCTCAGGGTCTTAGGCTCCTCAAGGGGCGGTAACCCTCGGACACCGTGGTGGACACCGGTGGTCAGGGAAGCCGTCCGACTGAAGAAGGAGGCCTTCCGGGATATGATATCCTGGAGGACTCCTGACTCGGTTGCAGGGTACCGACAGGCTCGAAGGGCTGCAGCGGCTGCCGTGTCGGAGGCTAAGCAGCGGGTGTGGGAGAAGTTCGGAGAGGCCATGGAGAAGGACTTTCGGTCGGCACCAAAGTGTTTCTGGAAGACTATCCGGCACCTCAGGAGGGGGAAACGGGGAACCATCCAAGCTGTGTACAGTAAGGATGGGACTCTGTTGACCTCAACTGAGGAGGTCGTCGGACGTTGGAAGGAACACTTTGAGGAACTCCTGAATCCGAATAACACGCCCTCTATGTTGGAGGCAGAGCTCGAGGTTGATGGTGTTTCGTCGTCAATTTCCCTGGTGGAGGTCACTGAGGTAGTCAAACATCTCCGCAGTGGCAAAGCCCCAGGGATTGATGAGATCCAGCCAGAAATGCTAAAGGCTCTGGGTGTTGAGGGGCTGTCATGGTTGACACGCCTATTCAACATCGCGTGGGAGTCGGGTACAGTGCCAAAGGAGTGGCAAACCGGGGTGGTGGTTCCCCTGTTCAAAAAGGGGGACCAGAGAGTGTGTGCCAATTACCGGGGTATCACACTTCTCAGCCTCCCTGGTAAAGTCTACTCCAAGGTGCTGGAAAGGAGGGTTCGGCCGATCGTCGAACCTCAGATTGAAGAGGAACAATGCGGTTTTCGCCCCGGACGTGGAACTACGGACCAGCTCTTCACTCTCGCAAGGATCCTGGAGGGGGCCTGGGAGTATGCCCATCCGGTCTACATGTGTTTTGTGGATCTGGAGAAGGCGTATGACCGGGTCCCCCGGGAGAAACTGTGGGAGGTGCTGCGGGAGTATGGGGTAAGGGGGTCTATCCTCAGGGCCATCCAATCTTTGTACTCCCAAAGCGAGAGCTGTGTTCGTGTTCTCGGCAGCCAGTCAGTTTCGTTCTCAGTGGGTGCTGGTCTCCGCCAGGGCTGCGCCTTGTCACCAATCCTGTTTGTGATATACATGGACAGGATATCGAGGCGTAGTCGTGGTGGGGAGGGGTTGCAGTTCGGTGGTCTGAGGATCTCGTCACTGCTTTTTGCAGATGATGTGGTCCTCATTGGATCATCGGCCTGTGACCTTCAGCACTCACTGGATCGGCTGGCGGCCGAGTGTGAAGCGGCTGGGATGAGGATCAGCACCGCTAAATCTGAGGCCATGACTCTTAGCAGGAAACCGGTGGATTGCTTACTCCGGGTAGGAAATGAGTCCTTAGCCCAAGTGAAGGAGTTCAAGTACCTCGGGGTCTTGTTCGCGAGTGAGGGTACTATGGAGCGTGAGATTGGCCGGAGAATCGGAGCAGCGGGGGCGGTATTGCGTTCGCTTTACCGCACCGTTGTAACGAAAAGAGAGCTGAGCCGCAAGGCAAAGCTCTCGATCTACCGGTCGATCTTCGTTCCTATCCTCACCTATGGTCATGAGGGCTGGGTGATGACCGAAAGGACGAGATCGCGGGTACAAGCGGCCGAGATGAGTTTTCTCAGAAGGGTGGCTGGCGTCTCCCTTAGGGATAGGGTGAGAAGCTCAGCCATCCGTGAGGAACTCGGATTAGAGCCGCTGCTCCTTTACTTAGAAAGGAGTCAGCTGAGGTGGTTCGGGCATCTGGTAAGGATGCCCACTGGGCGCCTTCCTTGGGAGGTGTTTCAGGCACGTCCAGTGGGGAGGAGACCTCGGGGAAGACCCAGGACTAGGTGGAGAGATTATATCTCAACACTGGCCTGGGAACGCCTCGGGATCCCCCCGTCAGAGCTGGTCAATGTGGCCCGGGAAAGGGAAGTCTGGGGCCCCCTGCTTGAGCTGCTCCCCCCGCGACCCGACCCCGGATAAGCGGATGACGATGAGGATGAGGATGAGGAGTTGTACTGTACGCTCCTGTCACAGTGTCTCATTACGTTTACAACAACATTGCTTGCATTGGAAGTCGATAAAGACACTGAATTATTCGGTAAAAATCATGGTTCAACGCTGAAAAGTTGAACCAACCACGACTGTGTACAGCGCACACCGAGCCGAATACTAACATAATTTATACATAAACGTCAGTAGCCACTAGCTAGTAAGAGAGTGAGCTAATGCAGTCGTTAACATCTCCAGCAGCAGCATTGCTTCAGATATGACCCTCATTAAGTTCGATGGCGTGAATACATGCAGCACAAACGTTCCACAAATGTACCGATCTGTAGGCCTATATTCATGCGGTATTACGGTTATGGTTTTCGGCTTTACGGATATGGTGACAGAAGGTTACGACGATTACCGCTTAATCGATCGGTGTTCTCACCGTGAAAAAACATTTGCAATAACATACATAATTGTTAGCGTTATCGACTAGTTAGATGACTTTCTAAAATTACATTAAACTTTTCGAGGAGGGGGGCAAGGGCCCTTTGGTGTTTGGAGAGTGAGGTGAGAGAGGCCGTGGCGGGCCCGAGGTCCACGACGCCCCGAGCACGGTAACCTTATTTCAATCGAGCAAAATGCGGTAGATTTATCTTTTACACTTCGATAAATATATAATTGATATGTATTAATGTGCCATGGACGGATTTATAATAGCATTGACATAAAATGGGACTACTTATTACTTAGATCTATAGTTCATGACCTACCTCTACTTGGCGTCGAAGGGCGAATGAAAACTTTAGAACTTGAGCAGATACTTGATTGACATGAGACATTATGACGAGTCCAGCTTCCCGAACCTATCATTGAGCGCATTGTGACCTCACAGTAATTTGTGTGTGTTTTAATACAAAGCCTGCCTACAGGATACCCCAGATCTTGAAACAAAAATATCACAAAACACTGATGCTTTGCATTATTGCGTATGCATAATATACTGATGCTGAAAATTGCAGCAGGTGTGATGTGACCGTCAGACCGTGTGAGGATTAAACCAACCTGAGTTGGACATTAGTGAATCACACATATGAATGCATGCGTTCATATGCATGTGCATATGAACATTGCACAGTATAACATTCAACATTTCCACATTCAATCATCATAAAATATCTGATTGCCTAAACTACTACGCATTACAAGGTTAAGGTTTGGCAGCAGGTGGCAGTATAGGACCTGAAACCAAACCTTTCAAACCTGCAAGAAAGTCACCCTCATATCAATTTGGGGGCCGATTTGAAATCTTTAGTGCCACTCACTCACAGGCCAAAGCTGGGCTTACTTTAGTGCTCAAAAGTTTGAAACATGGCCGGTTAACTTTTTTCTTTCGGCTCTGTGTTCCTTTTCCATGCTGAGAACAACACAATATTCAGTTATGCAATTTATTATTTTTTGGGCGATTTAAGTCACTTGTCCAAGACGGATGCTTATGTCCAATGGCCTATTGTTGGCTCGGTCTGTTGGTTTACGGCCTGATAACAGATGCTCTTTGAATCAGGGACAATGACAAATTAACATATTCAAGCAAAAATCAATAACTTTCCTATCCTTCAAATGAATCATCTAATTTTGACATTCTACAATTGTAGGTTGTACTTGGTGATCATGCATTAGCCCTACAATGAAAGGGAGGAACGCAAGCTACAAAGTCTGAAGGACGAGCTTTCTTCAAGGTTGTGTTCTGACCTTGATTTAAACGATAATCACGTGATCATGTAGACCTGCATCGATTCAAGTTAACTCTTTCACATACTCCTTTCCTTGTTCTGTTGAGTTCACTTTATGGCATTCAACTGATACAAACATTTGGTGATGCATCTGTCACTTCTGAAGCTGATTCTAAGTTAATTTGGCATGTTATATATGGCATGCCTCAAAATGTTAAGACCTGTGAGAGGTGGCTTTGTTTTGGCCTATTTTACGGGTGACCCAGTTTTTATGAGCGAGAAAAATAAGTATAGCCTACTTTGGACATAATAAGTAATGAATCCACTCCGCACCCATCTGGAATGCATGTGTTTGATGATAGTATCATGTTTTTCCCCGGCTCCAGGAACCTCAGCCTAGGTCTTCAGCCGCTGCGCAGCCTCACTGGAGCCGCTGAAACAGCAGTGTGCGACGACGCCACCAGGCAGCGCTATAGTCCGCCGGAAGAGGGCGACCCCGGCCCTCATACCAGTAACAACGTAACCCGTACCGCCATTAGTAAACACCAACAAAATCATTGATACTGTATTAACTTATGTTCATTAATGGTTTTACATGTACCCTTATCGTAAATTGTAATCCTTATTTACCCAAATAATAATATTTAATCAATATTTTTGTTTATGGTTATGGTTGAAAGTAAGGGAGAGAGTTGCTTTTTTTACTTTGACCATGTAAATGAAAGCCTCCCATGTCAATAAAGGCCTTTAAATCTTTATTTCTGTATTGCATAGAGAGATTGTCTATGTCAAATGTCCTATGAATTGTAAAATGTATTCTTATATTGGAATCGATCTCGATAGCAACGTATATTTACACTTCTTATGGCTATGGCTTTTCTATCAAATTACCCTCATATAGTCCCATTGCCCTTAAGTCGTACCTACAGCACCTTTTAAGGGTTAGTCCAGATAAGAGAGAAGGAGTGATTGCATCTGTTAAGTACAAATAGAATTGAAAATGTTAAGACCTGTGAGAGGTGGCTTTGTTTTGGCCTATTTTACGGGTGACCCAGTTTTTATGAGTGAGAAAAATAAGTATAGCCTACTTTGGACATAATAAGTAATGAATCCACTCCGCACCCATCTGGAATGCATGTGTTTGATGATAGTATCATGTTTTTCCCCGGCTCCAGGAACCTCAGCCTAGGTCTCCAGCCGCTGAGCAGCCTCACTGGAGCCGCTGAAACAGCAGTGTGCGACGACGCCACCAGGCAGCGCTATAGTCCGCCGGAAGAGGGCGACCCCGGCCCTCATACCAGTAACAACATAACCCGTACCGCCATTAGTAAACACAGAGGCGTCGTCAGCCCCTTTTTACTGGGGCACGTGCCCCAGTAAAAGTCTCCAGTGCCCCAGTAAAATTCCATTGATCATTATTAAATTAATCTGCAGAAGCGCCGCACTCGCTATGGAATCGACAGGATTCATCAAGTACATCTCCTGCTGCCTCGGGAGTCTTCAGTCGAGCCTGCCTCTTACCAGCCAATCAAAAAACGAAAGGGGCTACATAAAAGCCAATCAGAAAATAGCCCTATTGTATCTGGGTAAGATTTAACGCAACAACCAATGAAAAAAATCAGTTATTTACGGATTCGTCCACGTGACTCTTCTGAATGTTTCAGTGGTAAAGTGTGTAAAGTATGACCAAGTGTTTCTTTCTGTTCAATAGTCTAGATAGAACTTTATCAATCCCCTGTAGGAGAAATTTGTTAATAAAACAATAATGGTAAAAAAAATAAGGAATCTCCCACTTCCGGCTTCCATGAAAGAGAACCATACTAATTCACACAATAGCGTTGATGCAAATCTAGCATTAAAGGTTAATTTAAGGAAGTTCTCTCCAGTCACGCTGAAACTAGTTTGCTAGTAGTAGCGCTTTAATTTGCAGTGTAAGAGAATTCTGAGAAATCTGAATGCTGACAAAATTCTCAGAATTCTGACACTGCAATTTATTTGCACGCTACGACTAGTGAACTACTTTAAAAAAACTTGACACTGCGACCAGGCGACAAATGACTGGTGAGAAGCTTCTTAAATTAACCTTTAATGCTAGATTTGCAGCACTTTAATTCTCGTCAACTTTGTTTTCTAACACCAGCATTTCCACAACTATGCTCATGTTCGTGACTGCTATAGGCCTACAAAACCATTTATAGTGCATCTATTTTTCTGCTGGGTAATGCAGCTTTAATTTGGGCTCTGATTCTGAATAAATGCCGCTGCTGAACTGTGTGAATAAATAAAGGGAACTGAAATCTAAAGAAGACACGTGGTTTTGATGTAGGCCTACCGTGAATTCCAGCTGAAAGTGGAACATTGCTGCCATCAGGGGAAATTAATGTAACCTAGGCATATTGTAAGTAGCTTTCAATTCCTTGTTTTTTTGTTGATCATGTTTCGTTGGAAACCACGGGAGCTGGAAACAGCCCAGAGTAAGTCATCTCCTTTTTTAACGTTACAACAAATTCACAACTTGTTTGACACAAACAATGACAACTTGATTGCTGTTAAAGAATGTTGCCCACATAATTAGCACCAGTTTTTCAATACTGAGCGTCTGTAGCCTGTAGTTTTATAGCACACACACACACACACACACACACACACACACACACACACACACACACACACACACACACACACACACACACACACACACACACACACACACACACACACACACACACACACACACACACACACACACACACACACACACACACACACCATGCGTGCACGCACACAAGCGGAAAATGAATAATGAATGAAAAATTGTCTGTCTTCAAAACTTGAGGAAGTTTTAGTGGACAAAAACTTCCTTAACACAAAAAAGGAAATTATGGATATACAGGGTGTTTTTAACATATATGGATCCAACAATGTTCCCAACACTGACACAGATAATTCAGATCATTGCACTCACAATTCCTGTAAACAGTTGTAGTTGCGAGCGATCTTTCAGTGTGTCGAGAAGGCTCCACACCTGGCTTAGGTCAACCATGGGGCAAGGAAGGCTTCACCAACTTTCTCTTTTGTCCATTGAAAAGGAGCAACTATGCAAAGTGAGTCAAAGCCACGTTATTGACCGCTTTGCCACCATGAAGGCGCGGCGATACAGCTTAATAGTGAAAAAATAATCATTAAAAAAGGCTCTATGCAGTAGTGTATGGCCTTATTTAGTTTAATTTAAGAGCTTTGATGGTTCTATAACATTTTCCAGGTTGATTGGTGGCAATGAGCCACCTCACCTTAAGTCAGAAATTCTATTAGTTTTAAACCTTGTTTCTTGCCTTTTTAGTACATGTCGTTCTGGCAAAATTATGCTGTTTCCACACAGCTTCTAAATAAATATAGATGTGTAGACTTCTCCTGATAAAGAGGTGAAGGTCATAAAGAGACTTTTTGTTTATTTGTCAGTTACCTTATTTGTAAATCTTTGAGATGTGTATGTGTTTAAATAAATATAATTGTACGGTACTCATGAATCCATCTTTGCGTCTTTACCTTTACCAGTGCTTTAATATAGCCTACAATATGACAGTGACAATGATTTTGAAGCTTGTACATACCCTTCTGTATCCATCTATTTCATATTGTGCACACGTAAAAAAAAAAATGTTGGCAGTTGGGGGCCTTTGCCCCAGTAAAACTCTAGGTCTAGCAACGCCCCTGAGTAAACACCAACAAAATCATTGATACTGTATTAACTTATGTTCATTAATGGTTTTACATGTACCCTTATCGTAAATTGTAATCCTTATTTACCCAAATAATAATATTTAATCAATATTTTTGTTTATGGTTATGGTTGAAAGTAAGGGAGAGAGTTGCTTTTTTTACTTTGACCATGTAAATGAAAGCCTCCCATGTCAATAAAGCCCTTTAAATCTTTATTTCTGTATTGCATAGAGAGATTGTCTATGTCAAATGTCCTATGAATTGTAAAATGTATTCTTATATTGGAATCGATCTCGATAGCAACGTATATTTACACTTCTTATGGCTATGGCTTTTCTATCAAATTACCCTCATATAGTCCCATTGCCCTTAAGTCGTACCTACAGCACCTTTTAAGGGTTAGTCCAGATAAGAGAGAAGGAGTGATTGCATCTGTTAAGTACAAATAGAATTGATCTAAAAGAAACGACAATACATGGCTGGTCAGGTTCCACTAGTTTGGCGGACAGCGATGTAACACCAGGAGTCTGGGAACCTTGGCTGTCTAGCAGCATGCAGCTCTTAAAGCCCCTGGCCTCAGGCGGCCTGGGAAGGCATATCTATTTGTACAAAAAATATATATATTCAGATAATAAAACAAAACATTTGTTCAAATGTATGTATGCTATTGCTTACACAACCAGGTCAAAGGTTAAATGTTCCACAACAAAGACTTCTATTACAGGGTCGTAACATTTTGACAAATGTTGTATTGTCATCCCCTGTCCTGTGGCCACTTCAGTCAGGTAGTCAATCATCACACACATGCATTGATTCTTGAGTGGACAGCTTTATAATTAGTTCCTTTCCAATTCGCTGAATGGGGTGTTTGTCCGATGTCAGTGTTATGGATCATAATTTGCACTTGATCATAACTACTCTTCATAATATTTGAAGACCATTAACATTTTACGTGCACAATGATATGGAAAATCCATTTATTGGAGTGGACTCCCCTTCTGCTTGAGGTAGGTTGTGGCCCGTGGGCCACTGCATCCCAGGAAAACTAGAAATCAAAGAAATGATATGAGAGACACCAAAGCACAACTGGGACAATGTATTACAATACAGCAGACATTTATCTTAACACATTATGATGGTATTTCAAGCATTATATAACCCATTTGTTGAGGTCTGCCCCCAATCCCGGCCATTGTCTTTTGGCTTCTCTTGTCCTTCAGATCCAACAATGCTACGATGCAACTTGCAGGTCTACAAATACTGGCTGCCTATATATGGCAGAGAGATTACGTTTTTAAATTAGCCTCTGATTTTTATTATATTTGTAGTAAATGGTTTGAACTTTTCAACAGGATCTTCTAAACAATACCTTGAATTAAGGTTTACCCTATAAATTGTCCATGACTTCAAAATAATACTTTGAAACAAATGACCCAAACTGTCCAGACAAATACTCATTTAGACATTCAAAATGTTTATACACAAAACAACCCATGTAATGTTCGATAGAATGCTTAAAATTGTGTTGACAGAGTTAAACAGATGATTTGACAAGAGCCAGCCACGACCTATGAATGAAGGAGCATGGAGGTGGCGTTCTCATATTGCCATCAGGGCTGCGTTTAAAAGTCTGAAAAAAACATTTTTGCTGCAAGGTACAGTTAAGTCCTCACTACATACGTGGCCCACAAGAGGGAGCTGTTTCTCAAATCCAATGGGCCAACATAATCCTCACGCTTTTGTCAATTAGAATGCAGACCCCGGACAGCCAAAGCTCATGGATCGGCCTGTTACCAATCAGCCTCATCCCCGCTGTCAGTAGAGAGCCTTTGTTGGTTGATCCCTGCAGACCTGCAGGAAGCATCTGCTGTGTGGACAGTGCTGCTGAGAGGGCTTCCTGGAGCTCCCTGCAGAAGAACACATGGACTTAATGGTTTGAGGTATCCCCTTCTCCATTTGTTATTGTAAATAAAAAAGAAAACATTATTTATCCTTACCAAAACATTTTGCCTTGTATGATGATTAAAATGCAAGGAGTAACGTTTGATTGTTTTTGGGAATCCTATTGCATTCCCATGCCTCGAAAATGTGAAGTGTGATGTATCATGCACTTTACACTTATGTCTTATTGATAATCCCATGTTATTTGAATGGGTTGTGCGGTGTGTCATGATTATGTGAGGGGGTTTGTTACCTTGACATGACACAGGGATGTTGTTAGTGCAAATAGAGAAAGATATGTAATTGCATTTTAGGCAATCATTTATTTCAGGCATTTCAGGCTCCCCACTCCCCCTACTCGCTACGCCTCAATGCAAAGCAAATAGAACTGAGTTGGGGAAGGGTGTAGCCTATAACCTCTGGTCACCCCATTACAATTTTGAAGAGAGCGCTAAAATTTTAGAACACCCTTAAGGAAAGTGACAGCAACACACTCCACAACAAGGCTCTCAACCACAGAGAGTTACATCAAGAGAAGTTTCCCATTCTTCGTCCTTCCAACACACAACAACCACCACATCTGGCAAAACCAAATTATAAGAAAACAAAAGGTAAACCATTTGGCACATTGGAAAGAGTAAATTGGCATGCTATTTGTCCCTTAACAGAGAATGCACAGTTGCAGAATACCTGACCACCGTGACCGATCCATAATGAACGAAATCCTTGACCAGGTACAGACTCAGAGAACGTTTGGCTATCGAGAAGGGACACCAAAGATGCTAACAAACTGCAATACCTGTTGGGAGAAATCACAGTAGCCAGATTCGTCACCTGTTGTAAAGAGAGAAGGCCCTCAAACTCCCAATAACCACACTCACTACCCTGGACTAAATTTTTCCACATGATTGCACTATTTAACATATTCTCAATAGTGTGAACACTGTTGAATTTTTATAATATCCCACATTTTGTTATTATTATTGTTCACCTGGCAATGTAAATGTTCGTTTCTCATGTCAATAAAGCTTTTTGAATTTAATTGAATTTAGAGAGAAAGAGATCGTTGCTTAATTTTATTAGTTTTTAGTTTCCCCCATAACTCTTTGTTTATTTGAATAGCATCTCAACTAAACAGGCATAAATCACAAACATACATCGATTATGTCGAGAGAGAGAGAGAGAGAGAGAGAGAGAGAGAGAGAGAGAGAGAGAGAGAGAGAGAGAGAGAGAGAGAGAGAGAGAGCGAGAGAGAGAGAGAGAGAGAGAGATCATGTGCTGCTTACTTTTATAAGCCTCTAGTTTCCCCCATAACTATACGTCATTGATCGGTGTTCCCTGAACGTGTCGCTGGCGACCCCTAGAGGAAGGTATTGACACCGCAGGGGCTAGCGACCCCTAGAGGAAGGTATTGAACCTGCAGGGGCTCCTCCCCTTCTGCAGAGTTGGGGAGCTTTCCTTTCCTGCGGCCAGCTTGCTTTGACAGCCAACACTGGCGCAGAGTCTTGTCACAATTTATATCCTTTTTATTGTATGTAACGATAATTCATACACACACACTTCAATATCCTCTTCCGACAAGAAGTGGAGGACCGGCCTCGTCTAGAATGGGGAACCGAGACGATGAATACGATTTCTTGTTCAAAGGTAAAAACAACATACAAAGATGACTGCATTCCCCCTATTTCCAGAACATCTACTTGGCTGGTAACATCTTTTATTGTTTCATTATCCCGAATATGTATGAATCTAAAATATGTATCAATGAACATTTATATCAAAGGTGTTAAGGGGTGTTTAGCAAAGAGACAATGTATTCCCTGATATTTTGGTGTTTTTTTTTTGCTACATAATGCTATCATTGTAACATTACAACTACCGCAGCTATATAGACGTAGAATGCCTCACACCATTTAAAACTTGATATGGCATACACTGACTGAATCTAATTGGTAACTTTTTAACAGATGTACTGTTTTGATTTGCATGTAAACTGTTTGGGCATTTAAAAATCCACACACGGTGTAAAACCTGGATCTGTTGAATGCATAGCCTTTCCAATAGATCAATATAATTAATCAGCCTCTGCATGACATAGGAATGCTAGCCATTGGCGATACTGTGATGACATTCCCCATAATATATCAATTTATTTTGAATAGAAGAGAAGGGAGCAAGAACAACTATATTCACATTCATCATCACTCAGCCTATACTGGTGAAAGAAAGGTTGAGTTTGAGTGTGTATCTAATGTTTTGATTTCATGTCATGCTATTTATTATTATTATTCTTTAGCCATGCCATCACCTGTGGCACATTAACAACCCAGGCCTCAGAGCCAAAGGGCCGTCTAAGATGTAACAAAGTATCCTCTGTGAGATGAATAGGACATCTGCGGAAGCACCAGCTCTCTCTCTCTCTCTCTCTCTCTCTCTCTCTCTCTCTCTCTCTCTCTCTCTCTCTCTCTCTCTCTCTCTCTCTCTCTCTCTCTCTCTCTCTCTCTCTCTCTCTCTCTCTCTCTCTCTCTCTCTCTCTCTCTCTCTCTCTCTCTCTCTTCCCATCTCTCCCTCTCTTTCTCCCCCATCCACATCATTCTTGTACCCGCCGGCTGAACGCAGGAAGGGCCACACAGGGCTGAAACTGCCGATTCAGGTTTTGGTTTGGAACATGTTATCAGCTTCCTGCAGCCAACCCAAAGGCACGAGGCCGTCGGGGGAAAACAAAAGTCGGGCTGCGTTTCCTTTCTGGAGAGCAGAGGAGCACAATGGGCCTTCACCACAACCAGCACCCCGCCGGGCTATTCCTGAAGACCGGCCTTCAGAGTCTTCGTCTGCTTGGTTCATCCCAGTTCAACCCCAGTTCTACAGTGACTCATCAGCCGAGAGCATCTACGTCCAACAACGACCAAAACAAACGCATGCATTGTACTAATGTAGCATATGATAGAAAGTATCATTATCTCAGTCATGTATCTGTTGTTGTAGCAGTTGACACTGGAAATCTAATCAAACTTTATTCATACAGTGCATTCAAACGTCATGCAAAGATGCATTGCAAAGTGCTTAAGAAGGGACAGTTCAGAGTAAAGAAAATCAACGATATCTGAATCACAGTCACACTTGAGTTGACAGGAATGCAAAGTGTGGTGGACAAGCTAATTTTCAGTGGAGTCAAAGGCGTGGCGCCATAGTGTTTGTAACAACTCTATTATAACGCCCCTTCTCCTCTCCTGGTGTCTCCCTCTGCAGTTGTGTTGATTGGGGACTCGGGCGTAGGGAAGAGCAACCTTCTCTCCAGATTCACACGCAACGAGTTCAACCTGGAGAGCAAGAGCACCATCGGGGTGGAGTTCGCCACGCGCAGCATCCAGGTGGACGGCAAGACGATAAAGGCCCAGATCTGGGACACGGCCGGCCAGGAACGCTACAGAGCCATCACCTCAGCGTGAGTTTCCCCCCGCGTCACCGTGGGACCCAGGGCCTGTGAATGAATGGGGTGGAAAATGTGAATGAATACGTGTGAGTAAAAATACGAATGGACATGTAGTTGTTGTGGTGGTATGTTGCTCCGCTGTGAATATGTGAATGAATTTTTTTTGTGAATATGTGAATATGTATCCCATAAAATGTGAATGAATAGGTGAATACGTGGATGAATATATGTGTGAATGACTTAATATGTGTGTTAATATATTATCGAGTATGTGTGTGATATTGTGGTTCTCTGTGTTATGTTGGCTAACCAGTTTGTACTGATAGATGATGAATAGTGTTGCTGCTGAATAGAGAGGATAAATGTATTTTCATTATGTCTTATTATTAAAGTTGTTGTGATGAATTGATAATTAAAAAGGTCTATCAAATATGAAAAATTGAAAATGATAATCCCAAATCAGAGCCCAAAACTGACGTTTGCCTGCTTGGTCTGACTAACATCCAGGATACTAAAGTAATCATTGTGTCATCTCAAACATAGGTAACCGGTCATACATCTGCATTCCTGAACGATTTTTTTGCTGTTTTTTTGTTGATAAATGACCTTATAATGAATCCTTATGAACATAGATATCATATCAGAACTTGTGTGCTTTTATTAGCCTCTACTACCATGTGCCACCATGGTAACAGAACGAAAACATTGAATGTTGCTACGGTACAGTTAGTGGAAGACTTATAGCAAGGGTTGTTTTATTAGGGTTAATATAACTTTAGATTTACCCGGACCAGCCTACCAAATGAGGCATTGGTTATAGACATTCCAAAGAAATCTCTGTGAACAGAGTCGTGTTTTGGATATTTTGGTACTAGTAGAACTACTATGAGCAAGCTGAATATCATCCCGAAGAGCTGTGTGTGGATGCATTCTTTCATGAGTTCACGAGTTATCAACCATAGACCTCGAGATCTCGAGAACAGAGAGAGGAGAGACATAGCCCACCCGTCCTCTGACAGATTATAAACTACCCTTGTACGCAGGCGTTCTCATCCCCAGACAGACGTCCTGGGGTGCTTCAAATCGGTGTTATTGACAAGACTTTGGACGGAGTGAAATTCTCTTCAGTCACACAGCAGGTTTTGCGGTGGGAGGCCAGAGACTGGGAGGGACTTCTGGTAGAGGGTTAACTGTCTCCGTTGCACGTTTTGGATATTGGGTGGTTAAATTCCTTGTTATGCAAAGCTCATAGGAAGCAAGAGAAACTAAATAGCTTTTCGACCGACCGGAGGAACGCTCCAAATCAGGACCTTCTCCCAGCCTCGGGGGGACCAGTCTGAATCCCTCTCCTTTCATTGGCCGGGCCTCACCCCACCTGACCTGCGGTCTCCTCCCCAGGTACTACCGGGGGGCGGTGGGCGCCCTGCTGGTGTACGATATCGCCAAGCACCTGACCTATGAGAACGTGGAGCGCTGGCTGAAGGAGCTGCGTGACCACGCCGACAACAACATCGTCATCATGCTGGTGGGCAACAAGAGCGACCTGCGCCACCTGCGGGCGGTGCCCACCGATGAGGCCCGCGCCTTCGCAGGTACCGGGGGGCGGGGCCTCAGGAACACATCAGAGGGGCTTTATTGATGCAGTGAAAGTATCGGACAGTCATAACAATTAAAGAGTCGGCAAAAATAAGAAAACACACTTTTGTGTAAAAAATGGCATAGGTGTGTATGTATGTGTTTAAAGATATAGACACACACACACACACACACACACACACACACACACACACACACACACACACACACACACACACACACACACACACACACACACACACACACACACACACACACACACACACACACATACGGTAGGAGTAGTGGAAATGCAAACATTATAGACTTGAGGTAACACTATTGACCACTTTGACATTCGTACAAGCACAAATTGTTTTGTTTTGTTTTTTGTTCCACAGAAAAGAACAATCTGTCATTCATAGAAACATCTGCCTTGGACTCAACAAATGTTGAGGAAGCTTTCAAGAATATCCTAACAGGTAAGCACAAGAGAAACTGAAATTAGATGATTGCCTTAAATAAAAAAATAAAAAAGCTAAACCATATCTGCTATTTAATGTCGAATACAAACATCCTGGTCTGGATGTTAAGTCTTATTGCTCTATAACTCTGTTTATGTTTTGATAACAGGCATGTTGTGTCTTCAATCATTTGAAACATCAAAATAAACCATAATCTGGTCATTTGGTGGACAATTTCGAAAATAATATTTATTCCAAGGGATATCGTTTCTAAAAAATAAGGTTCTTAAAATTATCTTTTTACAATTACTGTATATTGCACATAACCTTCAGAACCAGTCCCATATTTAATTTGTTATTAAATATGTGCAATAATTCCTTCTTATCGTATTTGATTTCATGCTCCATGTCAATCAATATCCTGTATAACAACACAGTGATACTATTACTTTGACTACCCTATTTGCATTGCGTGTCTTTTTTGAACAGAAATCTATCGCATCGTATCACAGAAGCAGATAGCCGAGCGGTCCGCCCACGATGAGTCCCCGGGAAACAATGTGGTGGATATCAGTGTTCCACCCACCACCGATGGGCAGCGGGGGGGCAAACTGCAGTGCTGCCAAAACCTGTAACCCACGGCAACTGGTCTACCACACCTGGGGAGATTACTCATTCAAAATCGTTTTTGTCAGTTATGTTGAGCATTTACTTTCTCTCTGGGCACCTCCAGTGTTTACTACGAGAACGATCGGAGGAAGTGCACTTAACAGAGCACACAGAGCACGCCGGTCCCGCCTGATCTCTGCATAGAGCCGTCATCCCAGAAAGTATGTAATTGAATAGATTTTCAACGGTAATCTCACCCAGATTGGCTGCATTGGCTATTGTCCCGAAACGCGACTGATGGTACTGCTATGGGTTGCCACGATGTATAAGCTGTGATAGCCTTAGCGGTGTAGTGTCGCCTGAGCCCCTACAACACTACCCCGCCTCGGCCCTGTGGGGCTGCTCCCCATTGCTCCGGCTCAAGGACCGGCATGTGATGTCATGCGTGAATGAGCTTGGGTCCTGTGTCGGTGGTACCAGCAGTCCTGGTTTCGCCCCCTCTCGTCCAGTCCATCATCTCAAAATTGGTCGTTATGCTACTAAAGCTTACTTCAATTAGTGTAAAATATATTCTTGTTTTCTTTATTTCTTTATTTTTTAAATGATAGCTTATCTGCTCACATACATTATATTAATGCCATGAAATTAAATTTTACAATATTAAGATGCTGACTCATCCGATGTGTTTTCTAACAACACCCCATCTGTTCCTGACGAATAATGATAAGATAGAGAACAAGGACAAAATATGATGTACTTATCAGCCTATCCCTTTGAAAGGGTTTGTAGACCAAATAAAAACCACTAGATGGCAGTATTTCTAGATAACCTAGGCTATGGACAGCTGGGGCAGGTGACGGGTTAGATGAGATGAAGTGGAGTGTACTACTTTGAAGCAATAAGCTGTTATTCTTTTCCATGACCCTCTCAGACACAACACAAAATACCACACTCCTAGCTATATAAGTTCAACATAGAAATGCCAGTCCAAACTAGAAACCCATTCAAAGGACAAACATATATTAATTTTTAAATATCCTTAAAGGTTTATCTGCACACTGTAGTATTGATGAGCCAGCATTCCTATTCTACCTCCGGATGCCTACGGAGGTAGAATAGGATTGTTGCAGTGCTATTGTGTAGATCTATAATATTGATTGTTGAATTGGCACCAAATCGTAAGCACTTAAATGCTATTAAATAATACACAAACTATTAACCTATTCACTTCCTTTAGTGAATTTGCAATATTCTCTGTTGTTGATTCAATAGAGGAGTGTTCTTTACATGTCCTCCCCTGTAATTGGCTTCAGATGAAAGCATCTCCACCTAAAGCCTCTCATGAAGTGTCTGATGAAGATGTTAGGGGTGCTCTCCATGGTTCTGATCCCTCAGACCCCTGGGCACACACTCTAGGGGTACCAAGGCTTGACGCAGTAGCCGAGGGTGGTCCATGGTCGACAGAATACACACCGTCTCATCAGCAGGGTGAGGACACAAAACAACTTTTCTTGTCCACTGCACTATAATCGACGAAAAAGTAGTGACACCCCGACGATAACGAACAGCTAACCTGGCCCACGCGTACCTGACCACACCTGGTAGCAGTGGAGCCTTGTCAGACCAAGTACAGTCAAATCATACTTTAGCAAAACAGATTAAGGAACCATTAAAATAAAAAAAAGTAAGTTATCGAAAATGAATGCAAATCTTACCTGGGATATAAATGGAAGAACCATGGGGTGACGGTTATGGATACAAAGATACCACTCATAAGAACCATACAAGAAGTCCGGAAATCCTTTACATTTTATTGCACGATCACCCAACACATGTTCCCTCAAGGGAGTGCAGCAGGAAGACTAAACTTAAATAGCATTTGAATTAGCATACGCTGCACTGTAACTGACATCTCAAAAAACATGATACATTTCTCCTCTCTTCTTCCCAGCAGGGCCGCGGTCCCTGCGCCTGGGTGCAGTGAGAACAGTGGTACTGTAGAGGGTTAAGGGTTCCACGTCGCTACATTCACACACTAGGTTCTCATGTTTTAAACTGTATGACGTCATCTTGTACAGCTGTTTGTTTGCCACGCAGTCCCAATAATGGTGCATATACAAGTGGGTCAAGACGGTACCTAGTGTCATTCATAAGACAAAACAGAATCTCCAGCCAATCTGAATTTTCGGAAACTTCAATTAAATACCACAATACAGTTTTAACAGATATATTGATTATACTATAAGCAACCTTTGTTTTCTGAGCTTCAATGAGTTACTTTAATGGTCTGGGTAGGAGATAGGAGGTTAGCCTCTACAGTGCCACTCTGCCCAGACCATTAAAACAGGGCTGAGGTTATAGACAATGATTGTAATCAGAGGACCATATTTCTTTAGGAAGAATATTCACAGATAGCATGAATTGACTTTGTCAATTATTGTGTGTTTGTTCAACAATTAGTCTTCAGGCAGGCTATTGGCTGCTGGTTGTTGAAGTTCTACTTAATAACATAGTGAGGGAGTCGGGGGATATGTAGGTAGTGAGTATGCTTTAGGTATACTGTAGTAGCATGCTGAATCAATTATATCCCGCTACATAAGCTTGTGTGTCCTATAATAGTTGTTCAGCTCTGGTCAAAGCCACACGGTTGGCCCGGTTCCTCCAGTGTGCGCTCGTCTTCAGTGTCCCCCACTCCAGCGGCCTCCGAGCGATGCCTGACGTGTGTCACAGCTCTCCCCTCCGGAGGGAGAGGGTCTCCCGTGTCCGTCGTTGTTGAGTAACATCAAGTGCTTCACAACAAAAACGATAGTCAGGAGAGAATAACTCCCATCCGTTGGCGTCCGCCCGAGATAAGTGCAAATCTTTATTCATGGTGTGACGCTTTCAAAATGTTTTAGAGGGTGCCATTTCACCCCCCCCCTCCTCCCCAGTGGTCCTTTCGTGCCTCTGCTCGGCTCATACGATGGTCTCGTCCGTGGTTTTCTTGGTGGACTTGGTGGGCAATGAATGCTGGGTGGCATGCGCACCTTTGTTGTCGGGCATGAGCAGACGCACCTTCTGATTGGTCCGCCTCCACTCAGAGTACAGCTGACAGTGATAGCGGAACGACACCTGCAGGGGTGGCGGAGGGGAGGAAAAAAAACTGGATTTAGAAATGATTGATTTTTTGACGATAGACGACTAGGGCTTCACCATTCATGCTTATGAATATAAATCAAGGTTTTGGCCTCTGTACTTATTTAATTGTGCAAGGTCACGATTCAAGTTTTCTAAGAAATATGAGATAAATATAAAATTATGAGTAAATCTGCAGCTAGTGCTGCGGCTAGTGCTGTGGCCAGTGCTGCGGCCAGTGCTGCGGCTAGTGCTACGGCTAGTGCTGCGGCTAGTGCTGCGGCTAGTGCTGCGGCTAGTGCTGTGGTCAGTGCTGCGGCTAGTGCTACGCCACGTACCAACGTCCAGAGGATGTAGATGGTGAAGAGGGCAATAGTTAAGGCGATGAGCCCCACGGCCTCCAGCCTGCTCTTCAGCTGCAGATGGTCCTGGGCCCCCCGGAGACAGAGCCAGCCAGAGATGGCGGCCAGCGGCGTGATGAGCAGGAAACAGGCCATGTCACACAGCAGTGTGCGCTTCTCGCTGCGAGGGCCCGGGTCCTTCAGCCACTGAGGATGAGCAGAGACGGGGGAACAGATGACTCACTGACACTGTTGTGGTCGGTATTATGCGAGTACACATAGTACATTGTGATCATGTCCCTATTGAGTCCTTTTAATATTCAGTCAGGGAGCACAACATCCTAACCCCTACACTATCCTGCCACTGTGGTACTTAAAACCTAGCTTTCATCTATGATATAAGATGGTGTCAAATGAGCACAATTGTGAGACATTTTGCTGAGCATTGAGCTAGTATTTATGTCATCCTCTCAGGGACTGTTGGACGGCAAATTGCATTAAATTTCAAAATCGAGTTAGCTATAAGGTGATGACCTCAATAGCTCTCTGACCTCCATGGCCCAATGTGCTGCAGCAAGGAGTCCTCATAAATTGGCCTGATCTTTCAGTTCAGCTATATATAAACATATCGTCATCTAAAGATATGATCATAAGAACCTGAAGGAATATTATCACCACATTACTGTCAATTCAACCTATGTCAAAATGCTCTATTCTATGCTCACAAAGCATTCAAATGTTATTGCGTCATAATAATTATAACGTCATTCATTTGGTCTTTCGATTGGTCTTTGAATCAAGCCGAGCCCCAGCCGTGTTGTACCGCGCCACCACGGCTGACCTGTGTGAGAGGCTGCGGCCTCCGCTCGGTGGTGAACTCGGTGTGGCAGAGCTCGCAGTAGCTGGTGTTGGAGGAGGACAGCCACTTCTCCAGGCAGCTCTTGTGCACTTTACCCAGGGTTCCCGTGCAGTCGCAGGGGGAGAGCAGTGTCTCCCCGCCTGCCCCTTCGTGGCAAATGCGACACATTCCTAGGTCACTGTGGAGGGGAAACCAGCAGCAGCGCACAACACATTAGAACGCATTGAGCGACGACAACGCAACACAGAGCGATGTTCGCTCCGGACAATGAAGGCATCGATGCAGAGGGCCATGTGATTTTAATGCGACGCCCCGGCACATTCCATTCCAGACATTGCTTCGTCTTACCTCTGCAGGCTGACTGCTTTGACGATGGTCGAGAGTGGTCGGCCATCTTTAGCCGTAACCTTGGCGACGTACTGGGCCTGTGAAGTGGAGTCAGACTGCTCCATTGAGTCCTTGGAGGAGTCCGCCTCGCTGCCTCCAGAGTAGTCACACAGGGAGCCAGGTAGGTGGCAGCAGCCAGGGGAAGACATGGCTCTGAGGTGGAAGAGGAAACACAGGAGAATGGTATGAGCAACAGGAGAGTTAAAAGATTTTAAAATACTGGTCTGGGTGATCAAACCATCGCTACCGTCTCTGCTGTTTACACTATACATCTGTTTACAATATCATCCACCTTTGTAAACAAAAGCCATTTAGAACTTGGGAAATCCATGTGCATCGGAATTTGTGGACAAAATAATGAATCGCCATAAGTAGTTCACAAAATGTCTCACAAAAGAGCTATATTGCCGCTGTTTACATTCATGGCAGGCAAGCGATTGTGCAGATTGTGCAGAATCGTTACAAGGAAGTAATCATGACAAACTATATTGATAAGGGATGTTTTGGTGAAGCCAGGAGAGACGGTTGCCCCTGGCTTTACAAGGCCGGTATTGTGCTTCAACTCAGATGACAGAGAAGGCCTTTAGTCTGTCTTGATACCTTTACAAACATCCTCATGAAGAGCCAATTCCAAGTTACTTTGTTTATGTATGTCCAACATTTTTAATCCACCGAATGTTTGTTTGTTGTCCTGAACATTTGACTTCTAAATAAGATGTAAATAAAATGTTATATGAGTTACGATATTTGTTAAAAAAAAAGAGAAAAGATAAACAATGCTTTCTATGTGTGACATAGCAGGGCTGTAGTGTAGGGTTACATACAGTAAAGCATAGCTGTCTGAGAAACTAAAAAAGCAAACACTGAGGTGATGCTCCATGGGGTCATAGGGACACATGTTTTAATGTGTTGGCCCTTGGGTGAGCTCCATACCTGGATCTACACATCAAGATCGTTAGCTACTATCATGTTATAACTCTAAATATACAGTAGTGCAAAAAGAATTGATATTATGATAACCGATGAGGGTGTCCATTGTAACGCCCCTTCTCGGTAGCCTCACGTTACAGGAATAATAAACGTGGATACTGCCAGTCAAGTGAGACAGGGTCTTACTAAAGGTCAAAAATGTAAGTATGACCGCAGATCATTACTGATCAGCGGTCACTCCTTTAAAGGAAGCTACTCTCAAGGCTCAATTCAAGTCTCCTACTGATTGGTGATTGATGACGCCCACAACAACGTCCGAGAAACGGTACATTTCTGGGGGAATACAGAAGTCCACAAACAATGGCATCTGACAAAAAAATGTAGTTACGTTTCGAATAATTGGGAAAAGCTGTTACCGCATTAAAAGAGCAGACACTCACCCCGTCGGCCTGCGTTGCCTGGCCTCGGCCCTCTGAGTACCGTTACCGTCTTATAAACAGCACGGCTAGCGCTAGCCTAGCTACTGGAAATTACATGGACGGCTTGCAAAAATGCATTTCTGTCGCTGGAACTCGTGTTCGGTATCCTCCCCATGGCTTATGGTATAACTCGTTGGGTTTTTGTTTGCGTGTCTGTGTTAAATATCGGATGATCTATGTCGGGATGTTGAGAACAAGCCTAGCTAGCTTGTTAGCAACGGCCAAGCCTCGCGCAACATCCCTCAGCTGTGCGCGAGTCACGTGACCATAATCTTTGCAGGTGTAAAAAATAAAACACGCAGTTTACGTTCGGGCTGCAAGGTTTAAAGATACATACAAAAAGAAAGAAAGAAAATGTATATATTGCGGAGAGTAGGGTATGATGAGCCAATTTTTACTCATGTTGTCCTCTATGCAAGGAAAAACAGAAGTAAAATGAAAACATCTACTTTTATTTCACGATGTCCCCTGTCAATCTAACTGATAACAATGCATACATACATATTATATATAATTATTTTTCACTTATGGTCCTAAACTTCTGCTGCGAAGACTGAGAACCTCACATATTATATGTACTTATGTGTGCGTGCGTGCATTGCATGCGTGCCTGAATGCGTGCATGTGTGCGCGCCCGTGCAAAGATAGAAAACGTGTTCCTCGTTACACATCCCACGATTCTGTTGGGTCAAAGTCCAGTGGAAGTCATGAGATCACGGGACAAACCGGGGTGCGTGTTGGAGAACATCATGAGATAGCTGTTAGTGGACTTCAACAAACGCCAACGGAAATATACCAGCAGACGAAGGATATACATTTATATATAATATATAATGATGTTTGATGATATCTAATATATCTAATATATATATATATATATATGGTCTTTGGATTCAGTCCTTTGTTTTGTGTTTATGCTTAAAAAAAGATTGGGCACACTGGGTTTTTGTTCTTACTTGATTAAAAAAAAAAAAGATGAAAACATTTGCATAAAGTTATCATATTTTGTCCACGCCCATGGTGAGTATATAATTTTTATTCTCACAGAAAATACCTTCCCGGAGACTTTTGAGCAGATAAAATAATGCGATTAATTTGCAATCAACTATGGAAAACAAGCGATTAATCGCGATTAAATATTTCGGCCCTAATATATGTAGGCTAAATATATATAGGCTATATTTTTTATATCTTATTTATTTATTGATTTCCATTTAACACAAACCACCAGAACCGAACATTCTCGATTGGATACATATGCAGCACAACAGCAATAAAAAAAAGAAGAAAAGCTGATAAAAGTATTTTAAACATACTATGATTGCTGATCTGTGTTAATCAATAATTTTTGACCTTGTTTCTACTTGTTAAATCTGCGTGCCTCAGCCTGCCTTTCCAGTAAAAGAATTCATTAAAATGTAGACATGATAAACTGGCCCCTGTATTAGTATGTATAGAAGTGAGGTGATGTGGCAGCGGATGGCATACATTTAAAAATACAAGAAATACCCAAATGAGGTCAAATACAAAAGTTATCTTATCATGAGGGTTGTGTGCAGTACAAAAGGTAGTTGAACACTATGATACAACCACAGTAAACTTCATGAGCGCATGCACAAATATACACGCACACACACACACACACACACACACACACACACACACACACACACACACACACACACACACACACACACATACACGTACATTACTTTATAGCGTCAACGAGAAAGGGGATAAAGAGAGAGGCCATATAGGAGCCACAGAGCAGGTCATCCGGAGGGAAAGGGAGAGCAGCATTACATGGGTTATTCAGAACGTTTGGCGTTCCATCAGAGTGTAATTCCTGCTCTGCAGTGGCTTCTCGTGACTCCTTTAACTTGAAGAGTGAGTCCTCATGTGCGGTTGGCCAGGCGATGCAGCACAGCACAGCCTGGTGAATTATTCAATTTGACTTGAGTAATCCATGCCCTTGGGCAATTGGAGGACTTTCTCACAGTTTTCTCTCCCACAAGCCCTTTCCGCCCGAAACGTTCAATGAGTACTTTAGCATCCATAAATTCACCTCTAAATTCATCCATCGTATTTCAGACCATTATTTCAGTCAAACCATAACTCTTCCATTTCTGATTTTCGTCCAGCTGCCTCTGTTGGCTTCCTAGGGATCCCCAGGCAGGCTGGGTTGGTATAACCCCTCCAGCACAGGCTCGTTCTTCAACCCAGGGTCTTCTGACAAGTGGTTTTGCGCACCCAGGGAGCATGCCTCTTAAACAGTGCCCAAACCAGCCGGGCTCCTCACAATGCCAAATACCTGGCTATTGCTGGAGCTGCTGTATCTGAAAGGTTTCCTTTCGTTTCCTATGAAGGACTCATCGCTATGGGTGAGCCCAGGAATGCAGTCAGACTGGTACACCAAGTGCTTTGAATCCACAACTTTCTTTAACCTCAGTTACTGGGACACCAACGAAAGCAGTATAAAAGTGACAGTGATTTCATATCCAAAAATGAGATTTCTCGTTTGGGACGAATAAAGTTGACTTTATATTATTTAATAGTTCTCCAATAAGATAACATGATGCCTGAGGCGACCCTCCCTGTGAAGTCGCGTACCCCCCAGAAGAAGACCACTGGGACCTGAAGTGGTTTGGTTGCATACCAGCCGTTCAACACTCGGGTGCTGGGCCCTTAAGCGGGTGGTAGCGGAGTGAGGCCCGGTTGGTCTGACAGATACAGAATTTCGGCTCGGCCAATTGAGGACACCAAAATTCCTGTGGGTCTTCGGTGATGAAATGATACTCTAATGAGCGTGTCCTACTCTGGTGTTCCCATGGTAAACTGGCACAGAAGGCAGCAGCCACACAAGTGGTTAAAGACGGATGGATGACATGATCTATAGGGCCTTGACCAAACCTGACACGCAATGGCTAAATAAACTCATAAGGCCGATACTGAATTCTAACTAGATTGAATAGTACATGTGCATTGTATCATATGACTGCAGTAATCAGTTGACATGCTTATCTGATTTGGATTTGCAAAGGGTGGTCAGTCATAAGCGACTAACATGGCTTGTCAAACTGGAGTCCAAAATGGTCACATTTATTTAGCTTGTTATCAAATCACCAAACCAGAAGTTTCGACATACCAACTTTTGCTAACGTGATCAGCTAATGTCAATGTTACGGCACTAAAATATAATTATGAACGCTATTCTCGTGCTCTCTCTAGCAGACCAAGTGGGTTAAGCTGTATGTGGGTTGCGATTAATACACAACTAGCTGCAAATAATACACAACTAGTGCATTGAATGATGACAATTCCTTGATGAAAGCTCGACATGTTAATATTATTTGAATAAAGGCATAGTTATGGGTCTATGTTAATTGTTTATAACACACTTGAAATCAAGCTGCAGGTATGGATAATTTAATTAACTGAAAAATGAAGATGGCTTTAGTACTTCCTTCATTTTAATATCCTCCATATTTGGACCCATGATGCAATTGTCTGTACGATTCTGATGAGCCTGTACTAATGTTTTTGAAAATCTGCTGTAGGTAATAGTCTTTGTAGAGATCGCTCCATTATGCTAGTTTGTATGTGCTAATGTATTTTTTTTTTTTTTTTTTTAGAATCACTGCGAACCCCTGCACATGTGGGCTCACAAACCTGCCAATAAGTTCGATACATTCGATATCATCCTTATAAAACAATAAATAATGTAAATAACTTGTAAAAGTGGTCACGAATTTATTTGCAAGTCCTCTATTAGAGAGAGTGGTTGAGTGTGTTAAGCGCCAGTCAGTGTTCATTCAGAATGTGTGTGCATGCGAGCGCTGCGTGCTCGGGCGGAGAAAGCGTGACGTCTGCAGGCGAACCAGCCAATAACAGCACGTTATACGGCCTATGATTGTACAGTAATACTATAGCCCCTCCCACTTATCCACTGCAGCAATAAGATAGCCGAGGTCCAAGATCACTGATGACAAATCGAGCCGTTTGCAAGCACCTGGGCTGTATTACATTCAAGAAGATATAATATACCTGCCGTGTAACATTATTTTGACTTTGTATCGAAGAAAATAGATCCGCGGTGCAGCAGAGGGGTGTGTGCTCGAAGCCCGAGAGAAGAGGCATGTCGGCCTGTGAATAATACTGCTTCTTTCACACTGTACCTGTATCTGAAACACCCGAGACGCATCCGCGAAGATTTGGATTCGGATTCATCGTCGACGTCTGTTGTTTCTACCCAGGGGCGCACATCGTCTCCATCGGCCAGGACTCGGTCTAGGGCCCCCGGGTTAGCTGTTACCCCGCGGAGCATGCTAAAGAATGAGCCAAAGGGATACACTGGTTCATTTGTTTGCCGGAGGGTAAGCAACAACGTTTCGTCCAAAATAAGTCAACTTTATTATCTGTATTGTGTCGAAACGAGTCGATATCTGTGGGAATGGACTGAGTTATTACAGACAACATACATGTTAACATACATGTTAATGTTACGCCGGGGTCGAATCCCCTGCTAGTCGTAGGTCTACAACGATCATAAAGATATTCCCCATCATCACTTCAGATTTGTGTTGCTTGAATATTAACACTACTTTAAGCAAGAGATGGTCCGTGGTTCGGATTCATACCGTTTTTATAATGGCCTACAAGTGAGCAGTTTGTCTGCTAGGTTTCGTTAACAACAATTAAAGGTGGCATTTATTAGATTTAATTCACATACGTGTGTTTAGTTGTCTATAAAATAGACAACTCTAGACTAAAATAATGAAGATTAGCCTTTATCAAACCAAATTGCAGAACAGACACAGTTTGGGTATTTGACATCTATGATGGCCACACGGTAATCATAGGGTTAAGGGTCAATGCTGTCCCTTTATATTTCTTGTGCTCGATTACCAGTCGATTCTATAGTTTTTCCCCCTCCATGCTTTTATATAGTGTTTCGCAAGGTCTCTCGTGATGAAAATACTGTGATAAAGAAACATACTTTATTTAAACTTTGAAACACAGAAGGCGTCCTCTCGCGGCGTCACTCACTTCACGCATGGCACTCAATACACACAGCCCCGAAAGTAGGCCAAAGGTCGGCCTGCCTCCAGTGCCTGCATACATGTGTGTCGGCCCTTTGGAAAGGCAAGAGTATATATAGCTGGAGCTATTGAAAAGGAGACGAGCATAGCAGATGAGGACACAACACAACACAAAGATACAGCTCAGTTTCACAGAGGGGATCACTAATAGACCATTGGTTTTCCTGGAGGCACAACAAATTGAGCTTGTACATTGCTGCTTGTTGGCGATATGACAACAATGTCTGGTGAAATCGGACCATGCAGCCTCATCGTTACTAATCTAGGACCATAGAAAGTTCTAGCTTTGGGCAATGGTTATCATAACCAAAATTGTTACTATTCTGTTCGGCTACATGCTGACAACAACATGTGTTGTTTTTTTTGGAAGGGTATGATCGGGTCAAATAGTGGCACAAGAAGAAAGGTTACTTTCTTCCGTATTGTATTGTGTGCGTGATGTCGGTCATAACAAGCAAAGCCAGACTAAGCCATGACTGGACACATAACACTATGACTTCACAGCCCTATGTCACCATTCCCAGTTGTTGGAGGTTTTACCCTAAACTTGGGTGGCGAAACTTTCTGCTTTGACATCCTATATTTCTTGTCTGTAAACCAAGCATTGTACTTGCAAAGCGAATGCGTGTCAGCTGCTTGTCCCACTTTAATCACAATATTTCTTCCTATTTACCCACTATCACAATAGTGGGTCATTATAACTCTGGCCTTTTTAGATAAATTGAGTCTGAGATTAAGAAAAAAATCTTCCCTATCAAATGGACAAGATGGTGCATAATTCTACATTCACCATTCTTCTCCTTGTTCCTCTTCACACCCCCCTGTCCTGAATTTCCTTTCCCTGGTCCTGGGGTATCTTCCCTTCCTTCTTCTCCTCCTAGATGCGGGGGTACAGTGGGCGCCATCTTGACCTGTCCTCTGGAGGTGGTGAAGACGCGGCTCCAGTCCTCCCATGTCACCTTCTACATCTCCGATGTGCAGCTCAGCACTGTCAACGGAGCCAGCGTGGCCCGCATGTCGCCGCCCGGGCCCATACACTGTCTCAAGTGAGTTTGAAGCCACCAATATGTGATTGGATTGGATTTCGGGTAACAAAACATAGTATCTCTCCCCACAATTCATTAGCACAACTGCATATTGTTGTCCACACATAATTCCAAAGTGGACCTTCATGTGGAAACAAGTAAACGATAAACACAAATGTTGCACAATAATTTGTACCTGTACCTTTTAGTGGGTCACTCGAGAAAAAAGTAAGAAAATAGAGCAACCTTGAAGTCGGAGCGGCATTTTAGAGAACTCAAACTTCCTCTACGCTATAAACGGCACTATTTTTCAGCATACACCGGGGGAATGAATGAAAAACTGATATAAATGGGTCGAACGTGATATGGATTAGCATCGGACAATTGGAGAGATGCCTCCATGTCATGTCACAGAAGTGATCTTTGGAACGGTGAGGCCCCATGACTCCAGAGTGACTTGTGTTAAGACAGGCAGCCAAGCGTTATTAGGGACTGACGCTCTCCCATTAGCCAACATTATGCTCTCCAATTGAGGGTACGTAGTGACTGGCTATTGTGCCGAAGCTAGGGTTACTTTGTTAACCACTGCCAGACAACCCGTTCCTTTAGCTACAGTATGGGACTTGCTACCTTGACTCTGTGGAAATATTGAAGTGAGGAGCTGATAGCTTGGTCCTGGACTTTGGATTTGATGGGATGTTGCCAGGTCAGGGCACAAACTACATTATCCCTTTGAACGGCGTTCAACAGCGTTTTTATCCAGGTCAGAATTAAGAGAAAAGCTATGATGTGTCTGTAGCTTCTGTGCTGAAAAAACAAGTCCAACTTCAAACCCAAAGTTTAAACATTTGTTCCATATTCATATGGGATATGCAGCTTCAGTCTGCTGCATTTGTCTTGGTAATTAGATAAACTGTGGCCTAACTCAAAATCTGTATGTGTAAGCCTGGCATTGCTAGATAAATGCAAACTGCAATTAGTCTCGAAGTCTGTTAACTTTTCGATTTCCAAGGGCCGTCTCCAATGAGCAACTAAAAAAAAAAAAATTAATCTTTCTTCTCAACAAAAGCTTCACGGGGCAGTCATTCTTCTTTTAGTGAAAATATGCCTTCCATTTGGTTTAATACTGTCTCGATAGTGGAATCAAAAGACCGTTCCACATCAGCGGCAGCCATCTTTGTTGTTGTTGAAAATGCCTCTACGGCATGCCTATGCACCGTATTTATCCTGCCTCAAATCAGATAAATGGTTGTGATTGGTCGGTTTGTCCTGCCTCAAATCAGATAAATGGTTGTGATTGGTCTGTGTATTACGCACCGGGCAGAAATCATTTGTATGGAAGTGAAGCTCGACCTTATCCCTAGAGCAAATGAAACACGAGTGCGAGATTTGTCTGGTTCCAAGGCTACGTATGTGTGGGGTGTGTATGGAGTGCCATGATCGTCTTTGAATCAAAAATTTAGAAATGGTGTTTGCCTGTGGGAATCCCCTCAGTGGCTCCATCTACAATCCTATCTTGCGTTATCCCATATGTATTGGGCCAAGTTCCCTGTCCAACCAGTACACAGCTTGGATTTTTGATTGCTACCACATGGCTATTGACATCCACAGTCCACGTTGATATAACACATGCTACAGGTTTCAGGAGGCTGAACTCTGAACCAAGAACCATGTTCATTGTCAGACCTCCCATTGTAGAAAGGCTTCTTTGATGTTCAATATGTTGATTTGATCTAGTATGTTTGCTCTAAAGGTGGACATTGTGCAGATATTTGGGACTGCTTATATATACGGTTTATATTTCAATTGTCCATCCTAAGCTTGTTCAATAAATGTCGCACAACACAAATATGTGTCTTCCAGTGCCTCATAATGTTGCCATAACCGCCTTCAAATCTCAGTATAGTATTTTACAATGGCTTCTCCAATTGGAAATTAAGGTCAATGATATACCGACAAACTTTTATTTCATAGTACCACTTTAGGTGTTGCCATGCCATGTGCTTTTCCTCAAGGGAGGTGGCAACGGGAGCTTTGAACGACAACATCACTAGCATGCACACACACACACACCACACCATACCAGAATGGAGGAGCATGAGTAAGAAGAAGGAAACATAACTAGGTCAGAATGGAGGCTAGTGACTCAGCCCAGTAGGCCAACAGAGGAATGTTTATTCAAATGTGCTGCAGGACAGAATGCAGCGATAGGTTGTCTGTGGAGGCTGTGTATGTTTTAAGAACTTTATTTTTAAAAGAAAATAAATGGTTAAATATCTTATAGATGGCTAAATGGATAGTTTCTATGAGACATAAAGGGAACCACCTGAAACCGGCTGCCATCGTCTTAATATTAAACAGTGGGAGATGCCTTTTAAAGGTTGGGTATGGGATTGGCGAAACGCCAGCAGATTTTGAAAATACACAACTCAAATGGTCCTACCCCCTCTCCTTCAACGCTGACTCCACCCATTCCAAGTAAATGGACGCGCAATCATGCACGAGCGCAAACACAGATGCGCGAGAGCGAGCCATTAGCTAGTTAGCTAGCTCCAGTATCTACCGCAGGATAACAACAAACAGAAGCTTGCTCTGGGTCACGAGCTTTGAGTACGTGCACGAAGGGGTCGCACGGGGAGCGGGGGAGGGGGAGTGCAGTACGACCGTTTGATTGACCTTACTTACTGTCCAATGCCACTCGGTGGTTCTGGAAATCATTGGCTGGAGTTTTTCGAGCCCTGCCCGTTCCACAGATGATTGACTTGTTTAATTTTCATGTCAGTACTTCTAACTCAGTGGCTGTAAGTGGGTTATGTTAAGGATATCAAGTAATTTTGCAACAATGGCCAAAAAAGAGAATTCCATACCCAACCTTTAAGTCTTCTGAGGTAGATTTATATTATCTGTTCAAGCCCATGCACGGTGATTAAACCCTTTGCTAAATGTTGTGATGTTTATCCCCCCCCCCCAACACAGAGAGGCTTACTAAATATAGGTTCACCACGGTGGTGGAAATAATCAGTATCAGCTCTGCGGCTGCGCACCACAGAAGTAAACAGTTTGGCGATTGCTGATTCAGAACTGGAGCAGACACCGATGATGACGTACTGAAGCGCAACATTTTATAACGGACGTCATGAAGCCACTACAGCTACCGTGCAACTAGTATCTTGTGATGTTCAAGCACCGCTCTTGGCCTTTCGGACCTGGATTGATCATCCTCTAGCCTGTGTAGGAGGGCAGGCTTACAGGGGTTAGGGCTGGAATTCTTATCTGAGCTCTGAAATGTCCAATAAGATTGTGTTGAAGAGCAAATAAAAGTGACTGGATACTTTCAAATAGACAGTCTGCTTGGGGATATATATTGAGAAGAAGCGCCTTGTTATCTGACCCCACGTGAATGAAAACCTGTTGATGCAACTCCATTAATGGTATATATTGATCACATTTGTCTATCGTTCAAGAACCAAAGTTCAATGGACTCATTGGGAGGTGGTTGGTTAACTCTATTGGGAATCTGGATACATTTTCCCTGGGGCCTCTCATTAATCGTGGTGTGTACGTAACACTGTATTTGTATACACCAAAAGACATTGCTTTAATCCACTTAACTTGACAGAAGATAGAGGGCTGATGGGTGGAAATAATAAATGTTTAGTTTACAAATAAAATGTTGTTCCTTTTTGTGGTATAACAAAGACATGATTGATAACAAAGTACGAACAAAGATTTCCCATTGTTTAAATTCTGAAACTTTTCAGGGTGATTTCAAACTCTCATCATACTACTACTCAAACTGTGAACCTCTTTCATTCTTTAATTATGGATACTGTGCCAGCATGCCAGCAATATTCTGTCAGGTACCTTATGGTTTCTTGATGAACAATGCATTGTTTTCAGGATAATTTTTTTCACTTTGATAGTAATTGATCTGAAAGCGTTCAGGGTTTAACTCCCCATCTGTTTTCCCTTCCATTCTCCTCGGTTGCTAGGTTGATCCTGGAGAGAGAAGGACCTCGCTCACTATTCCGAGGTCTCGGACCTAACCTTGTGGGTGTGGCACCGTCCAGGTATGTATTGCATCACGGTCTAAAGTCCGCCACTGTTTGGACTTTATAACTTACATCTGCCTTAACTATGTAGGATTAGGACACACACACACACACACACACACACACACACACACACACACACACACACACACACACACACACACACACACACACACACACACACACACACACACACACACACACACACACACACACACACACACACACACACACACACACACCCCTTTGTGATGCTATGGTTGGGAATCAAGCATTGTTATCGTTATCACATGTGAAATATTGCTCTCAGACTTGATTCAATGAAGGCAGAAAACTACATGTGCGTCAGCAGCAATACCTTAAACATTAGTTTTTAAAACCTTGCATAGCAACCGAAAATATTAATATGTGAACCATTTTGACATGGTTTATGAATTTATCTGTTTCACTCTATGGTCGGCTTAACATTAAAGTATGAAACGCAAGCAAACAGAGCAATGATGGCGTCAAAGCTGGGGAATCTGAATGGAGACTGGGCTTCTTATCCAGGCGGAAATGAATGATTTCAGTGGGTTAGCTTCTGTTGGCTCTGGGCTGTTGCTCGTTGCATAAGAGGCTTTACACTCGGCAGCAGCATCAGGAGCTGGTCAGCTGTAATGCAGCGATTGGCTGGTCATGTGACCTGTGATGTTGTTGCGGAGCATCCCAATGGAATGTTTTAAAGGCAGGGTTATTGTTTATGTCGTCAACTGTGGGCATGCGTGTTTTAGTGCTAGTTGGCTAGTTCTCCCTAGAGACCAGAGGCCTGGCCGTACCAAAACGTTGGCCTTCTCTGTCCTTGTCACGTATCTTTGGTGTGCTCTATATCAGCGTTATTATGTAATACTCCTCTCAACCACATTGCTATTTGGATCAGTGTTACTCAGCGCTCATTTTGAACAAAAGATGCTCTTGGCTTGCGTTTGATGTGTGTGTTTGCGTGCATGTGTGAGTACTTGGGGGGGCTTTCTGTCCAGCTGTGTAGGTGGAACAGAACATTTGACCGTTCCAGCAAACTGTAGGAAACTATTATAACATAAGGAGAGAGCCCAATTATACAACATCAGATTATTTATAAAATCTTGGACGGGCTTGTTCAACTATTGGACTACTACAAAATACCAATCTACTGCTGTATGTGATGGATGTAATTTATTTTTAGTGCATCCTGCCAGCTAGCTTGTGCACTTTATTTTGGTTGCACTATGACACAAAGGTCGACATGACCTGGCAGACGCAGCAATCAAAATGGAGTTGCCCTTCCATGGGCATGGATATTGAAGCATCATGGCTTGTCGGCGAAAGCCAGTAATGGGAGAGGGAATTTCCAACGAGAAAGCATCTTCTGCCAACAATATCACGGAGAAATGGTGGTTATATAATAAAGAACAACAGATGAGTTACACAATTGCATGAAATGGCGTTTGCTCGCAGACCCACACACTGGCCCTCCGGGGACTCACCGGGACCAACGTGATGCGTGGGAGGAGGCTCTCGGGGCTCTGGGTTTGTTCTGCAATGTGGACATACTTTGGATTCACTAAATCCTCATTTTAGAGAGGGAGGGTTTGAATCAATGTGTTGGAGTTCCTGCTCTGCGAGAACAAGGCATTGGGGATTCAGGTCTGCGCTGTGCAAACGCGTACACGACGTGCTCACGCACGTTAGCGCCCACACACACACACGTGCAGACCTCACGTGCACTCTCGTACTCAAACAGGGTGAAAGATAAGCTCCACTCAGTGGCTCGGTAGTGTCTCGCCCCTCTGCTGTATTCTGTATTCTGCTCCCCTGCACACACTAAGCATGCTTTTACTTCTTAAATTGACTTTATGCTTTAACCACAATTTGTTTGAGTGTGACCATTGTCTGTTAGTAAATTATATTCCTGCTTTATTTAGTCCCCGGCGGCATTTTGACCTTGACTCGCCCTTAACCTACATAACCATTCACGCTGTTATCCCGAGGCGCGTGTTCTGTTTGTGTAGGGCAGCAGTAGCTCAGTGGGTTTAGCGGGGTTGACTGTTAACCAGAAGGTTGCTAGTTTGATCCCCGGCGCCTCCTAGCTGAAGCTCGATGTGTCCCTGAGCGAGACGTCTAACCCTGTCAAGCTGGCTGTTGCCTTGTGTGTATGAAGGTTGTTAGTCACTTTGGATAAAAGCGTCGGCAAGATCACCCAAATGTAAATGTATTGAAAGCCGTCTCCCCTCACCATTCTGTTTCTTATTTCTGGTGCGGTGCAGGGCCATTTACTTTGCCGCCTACTCCACCGCCAAGGAGAAGTTGAATGGAGTGATGGAGCCTGACTCCACCCCGGTGCACATGGTGTCCGCAGGACTGGCAGGTAACCTCTCCTCCTAAACCCCGCCCCACCCACTCCAGCCCCACCCCCTGCTGTCTACCTGTCTACCTGTCTACCTGTCTACCTGTCTACCTGTCTACCTGTCTACCTGTCTACCTGTCTCTATTTGTCTGGTCCGGTCTGTCCCTGTCCGTCTCTTTATGTGTGTCAGTCAGTCTGTCTGACAGCTGCTGGATGGTGTAGCTCACTGTCAAGCTTCTTAATGCAAACTTACACGAGTTTGTATCTTTTATGTAGGTGCATCGAAAATACTCTTTATTGGTATTTTTTATATCTACGTTTCAAGTTCCCCATATAGAAATGGTTTGTGTAAGAAGATTGTTTTAGAATGTGTGGTTCATTTTGTTTCATTTTTTTTCTGTTTCTTTAGCGATTTATGCTAAAGCAGAATGCTATTTTTGTTTATGGTTCATATCTAGCTCCCTCTAATATGAGAATAATACGAAAGCACAATTTAAGACTCTCTGGATCAAAGGAGTTGCATAACACAACTAACACATCCTCTATAAAACTTTATCACTCGCCTAGACAATGGACTCGCTTGGATGAACTGTTATCATAACCAGTGTGGTAAATACTTATCACCAGTGCTGGATCGTAAACTAAAATGAAACTTAACTCTCAAGTTAACTAAAGAGAGATTTCCTCTCTGCTATGGTACTCTGTGAGAAAGCAGGAAACACTCTTATCTGCTCATCTTTAGATGGGACGATATCCCATAGATGCATTGCTTGACTGTGGTAAACTGTGTACGTATGCGAAAAATAGCGGGTTAAGACCCAAATCAGCCATTTTGACAAGAAAACCTGACGAGGTCCTTAAAGTTTGGGTTGTGCTTTCCTCCACTACATGGCCAACTGTCTCCCGTCGCCTCCATTTTGTCCTGTCCTTGTCCCGCTCTTTTATTTTTATTTCCGAATCTCCATCCCCTTGTTTTAAAACGTCTTCTTCACGGCCCCCCCCATGATATGGTTTAACATCCCAGTTGTTACTTGAACAGTGTTGCCTGGGCCCCCCTTCTGTGCTCTGTGTGTGTGTTTAGAGGAGAAAGCACGGCCACAGCTGGGGCTCAGCTGGGCCCCCCCGGCACTCGGGCGGACGAGTTAAGGTAGCACCCCATTTCCTTACACTGGTATGATGATAACCAATGGTGCATTGCTATTCCGTTGTCTCGTGCTTCAATGTTTACAATGATAATGGGCTCTTGGTGCGTCTGTCTGCGTTGTCGTAGTAGCTCCGCAGCCTCGGGACAACCCCGGCCCGCTGCCTAGTCGCGGCACGGCGCCGGCGTGTTGCCGTGCCGCGCGCAGCACAATGAAGAAGAACAAAAGTTGAAGCCGATCAGGTCACGAGTGACATTCCTGCCGAATTCTTTTAGTTGTTGTCAGCGCGCGAGAAATGCTAACCTTGTCAGCGTCTGAGGGAGCTGCGTCTGTCGTGTTCGTCATTTTGTTCGTCATCCACCATTTGAGGAATGTTGTGTCATTTCATCAGGGAACGAATCCCATTCTTTTGTATGCTTCTTTTTTTTTTCTCCATTTATTATTTTAACTACACCGACAAACTATTAGAACTGGCCTAGTTCTGTAACTTGACACAATGACTTTGTAGAAGGAGGCCAGGCTTTTTCCCATGCGTAAATAGGTTTCTGTTGCTATTCCAGCTGCCAATATTTAAACACCAGCATGAAGTATAACTGCTGTTATGACCCGAACTCGAGCCTAACTGACCCAAATAACTAAATCATGCAAGTATTTAATGAATACTTAATAAGACATACTCGATTAAGGATAAGTGAGGCATTAGTAGTCTAAGCCAAGGCGTTTGTATTATCTTACAGGTTTTTATGCCAAATCTTGTGTCGTTAGTCTCGCCATTGCCAGTCCCCATCTCTTGCCAGTTGCTATTCTGGAGAATGTGTGGTGTCTATGAATGTAGGCCAAACTTGTATGGAGAAAGGTGCACTGTTCTCCTTGGTATTCCTAGAGTTGCACAAGGGGTAGACGCATATAGGCCCTCTTTTAATATTGAAAGCCAGTGGGCAACAGCTGCAGTGGTCTATTGCAACATCACTTCTTAAAACAGTATAAAAGCTGATGTGGAGTGTGTACGTCAAGAACATCTTTGTTTTAAATTGAGATTCTTCTCTCCGTCCGCATATGATCCTCTTTTTGTGGGTCCTCTAAGTCAGAGGCTTAATGGTAATGTCAATATTGGACTATTGTGTTAGCAACTCCAAGGGTTATAGTTTAATATTGAGAAAGCAAAAGCAAATGGCCTTTAGCAGGAGTGACGCCTTGCTCCTTTTCATAGTTTGATAAAAAACAAAATCTAGATTAAAGTAAGCCTCCTAAAACATAATGTTGCGTGGGTTTCCAAAAAATGTTCTGTCAAGTTTGCTTTGGTTCTATTTTGTGTTGCATTCATCCATGCTTTATAACACTGCCAATGAGATCCCCTTCTCTGTATTTCATCACCATCCACAGAAACATTTGAAAATGCAGAAAGACAAGGTTAGCATTTCCACCTGTGTCCTCATCACTCACCACGTCCTTTTATATCAACGGCTTCCTACAGCCCAACAAAGTTTCCCCCCGATTTAGTTTCAGGATTTTATTTCGTCATTGTCCAGTACTCTCTAGTGCCTTATTCTCTCTTCCTAAATTCACAATTGATCCGAGTCCACTCTGTTGTGGCCATGGATTGTGAGGTGATGGTAACAATCATCCTTACCCAGTCCCATTGATCTGTTTTGGGTTGGGTTTTAACAGGATTGGGTCGGGGACATATTAAATATCAGGCCTTCATCTTGCGTGAGTTGGATTTACTTTATTTACTTCCAGCCAACCTCTGACCATCTTTATTTTAAGTAACTGCTATATATGATTTATCAGTAGGTGAGAGGGGGCGGGACCTTAAGGGCCATCTGGGCCGTCCGGGGAAAGATGAGTGGAGGAATGACCTGCCGCTCATCTCCTCTCGACCTCCTCTATTTAATATAAATGAAGTGGGGGAGGGGGTCGGGGCGGGGCCTGGTTCGTTCTGACTGCTGCTTGTGTGTTGGCGGTGGACCAGAAACTGTCTATCTTAGGGCTTTACTGTAAAGCTTTCACCTCTGAGTGATTGGGTGGGACACCCCCCCCCACCATCTGAACCCCCCCCCCCCCCCCCCCCCCCCTAATATCTGCAGGCTGCTAGCTGCAGCGGGGTGGCGCTGGAGGAGCTTTGCCCCTCCCCCGTGAGTACCTGCCATAGACGCCGCTACCTCCATCCAACCCCATGCCTCTGCTCTCCGCTCTCTGCTCTCTCTCCCTCTCGGTGCTCCTCCTATGCTCCCTCCACCTCAGACTCTCGCCGTCCTCTCTAGTGTGGTAGTGCGTTGCTTGTTGCACCAGTCGTCACAGACTCGTACAGCCGCCCGCTACTCACAGCTACTTGCTAGGATCAGTGTTGCATTGCCTTGTGACATAGTGGATCGCAGACAGCGTCTTAGTCCTTCAATTTGTTGCTAAGTGCACCGTATTTATTGTTTCGTTGGATCACCTTTTGATAAAGAGTTTTACTTGTTGTCAAACTACAAACCCCCACTATTGTGGTCAATCAAACCTGCCAATCAAACCTGTATTTGAGATAGATTCTTATTTACCAAGCCAAACTGATGGTTACTGACTGTGCAGTGAATGAATTAGGGTTGAATGACACAGCTCGTATTTCCCTTACTACTTCGGCCTCGGAAACTTCCCAATTTAGCACGCTTGAATAATTGAAGAGGCTTCCTCCATTTTGTATTTTCCACCGTCTTTTACCAATGCCTTTTGGGCATATGGCCAAATTTCACTTTGTCTATGATCGAAGAAATGCCACCATGCATAATTTCTTCTGTAGTGAAATCATCTGATGATCTGACATGTAAAGGGCATTGTGATGCAGTATTTATAAAGCCTTAATAACGAGTTACGGGTGCATAATGGATATCAAAAGCAGTCTCTTACAGCTACCATAACTGCCAAATTATACTTCAAGTGAATATAGACAATATTTTACCCAGGCAGTTCAAGATTAAGAGCAGATAGTTATAAAATAATAGAAAATTCAGTTTTTCCAACTCAAGAACGATTTCCATTTACTACTCTGTGAAAGTGGCGGTTTAAATTACAGCACATTAGTTTGGTTTGGAATAGACCTGGGATAGTCTTTCAACCAAAGAGGATCAATAGTCTCATAACTAATTTAGAAAAGCATTAAGAGATAAGGCGTCCATTGACTTCATCCCCTCCCCGTCCCCATCCTTATCTGCACTCGCTCATGAGGTCTAGACCTCATGCACTAAACTTATGTAACACAGTTCCACGTATCACCTTCCACGCAGATGCCACCTGATTGATCCTGTTTGGTGAAGTGCTTCCCGCCCGGCTCCTAGTCTAGAACCCTAGAGTATTGAGTGTTGCTGGCTCCACTGTGTCCTATTGTGTGTGTATTGTGTGTTTGTCCCTGCTGCGGTCTGAACCTCTGAACTCTATTTCCCAGGGTTCACCGCCATTACTGCCACCAATCCGATCTGGCTGATCAAGACACGCCTGCAGCTGGATGCCAGGTGACTAGCTCTCTATTCTCTGCTACCATTGTCTAAGGAAATACCTTACTACTGCTATCTCTGGTGGGGAAGCATTATCAGTGGTGGTGTTTCTATTTCACTTGTGTTGACAGTCAACAAAAGCATCTGTGATGCTATAGGTCTCATGCCTTAAAAAAGCCAGTGTTGGTTTCTGCTAAAATTGAAACTTAATGCGATGTAAAAAATGTTTTATATATTATTTTTTGGGCTAAGAGTTTCAGGAAAGAGGGGGCTTGTCATCCCCGTGGTTGTGACCCAAGGCAACTTTATGCTACTTTTTTAGTTCTCTTGTTATGTATGAGCGTTTAGAATAAGAGATGTTGTATAGGAATTCTGCCACACACTGTAGAGTTATACTATGGGTGTCCGGGAGGTTAAACCCTCACTCGGACCAGGACATTAAATATAACGCTGCTCAGACGTGTTTACAGTCACATAGTGTTGTGGGGAGAAAACAAAGAATTTGACCAAAATTGTATCTAAATTAGGGACTTACTGCAGTAAAAGAGATGAACGTCATCGATTTCTATGTTGACGGTCCAATAAGACAAATGATCACCTTTTAAACAAAAGTAAAACTGGTTTGGCTGCACTGGCTCTCTAGGCGTTGTCCACAGCATAGGTCACCACAGGCTCCAGAGCACAAAGCATAACACAGACCCACACCGTGACGGCCCACGACGCCCCTGACATTCCTCCTTCTTACGCTCTCCCTCGCCCGCAGAAACCGGGGCGAGCGCCGCATGAACGCATTCGAGTGCGTGCGGCGGGTGTACCGGGCGGACGGCCTGCACGGCTTCTACCGCGGCATGTCGGCCTCCTACGCCGGCATCTCGGAGACGGTCATCCACTTCGTCATCTACGAGAGCATCAAGCAGCGCCTGCAGCAGTCCAAGGCCCAGGCCAACATGGACGACGAGGAGGAGACGGTCAAGGACGCCTCCGACTTTGTAGGCATGATGCTGGCCGCCGCCACCTCCAAGACCTGCGCCACCTCGTTAGCCTACCCACACGGTGAGGATTTGGCGCAGTTTTTCTAAGACTCAATGTAAATTGGGCCATTGACATCCATTATATTAAAGCGTTCTGCAGATCCCAGAGCTGTACCTCTGGATACAGGTATTAGGCTAGGTTTTTTTTCTCCAATTTTGCCCCCAAACTTACAATTCCATTTTGACTCGGTGTTAACATGCCATTGCTCATGGACTGAGAGACGAGCAGTTTGTTCCATTAGTATATTAATAGAAAAAAGCAAAATATTCTATTTGGCTCTTTTCTCTCTCTTTTTTGTGCTTTTTGTTCTGTATAAGCAGTGTTTCCCCTAGGATGGAGTTGCAGCAGCGGAGGTGAAATGTTTATTTTTCCGCTCGCAATTCTTTTGTGTGCTTGCAAAGCGCGCACCCTGCAGGGAGGTTTCTATGTCTCTGCCGGCACCAGAAGGGTGTACATACAGTACATTTGTGCACAGTAATGAGCAGGGGAAATATGGAGAGATTTAACATAATACAAGTATAATCTTTGAAACAATTATTGACATTTATTTAACAAAAATCACATAACACAAATACTACAACCATTGAAAAGGTCTGTGCCTCCAACCAATGCATCTTTCCACCCCCTCCCCACTCCCCATCACAAAGGTTGTAGTAGGACCTTAAAGAGGCCATGCCTCTATTGAACAAGTTTTGGGGCTCTAGAGTCAATAAGGGCGACGCTACTGAAATTGTTGTTTTAAAAAAATGTATATTGACATTTTTGCTAAAAAGAAATTCCTTAAAAATAAGTAGAGATATATTTTTCAAAACTAAAGGCTGTAGTAGGACCATAAATAGGCCAAGCCTCTATGGAACAAGTTTTGTAGTGTACTAGTGTAATGCCTTACAATTCAAAGACAGTAATACTGTAATGTAACTAATTACTTTGAATTGACAGTAACAAGTAATAAATAATGCATTACGCTTTTGAAGTAACTTGCCCAACACTGAGCGCAAAATAATATAAAATTCGTTTTTTAAAGGGATAAGAAGGAGCTCTCCTCTCCCCTCCTCTCCTTTTATATGCTTTACTCACAAGTGTGTGAATTGACCTGGATATGAAGCGCATATCCAGCGTCCGTAGCGCACGGAATGTTATATTATTTTGCGTAGCGCAAAATAATATAACATTCGTATTTTAAAGAGTAAAAAAGAAATTCAGCAGCGGCGGTCATATTTCAGGTGCGTTTAGGGGAAACACTGACATGTGTTTTCCCTCCCAGTATGTTTGTCTCTAATTCTCTTGCCCCCTCAGAGGTGATCCGGACGCGGCTACGAGAGGAGGGCACCAGGTACCGCTCCTTCTTCCAGACCCTGATCCAGGTGCCGCGAGAGGAGGGCTACCGCGCGCTGTACCGCGGCCTCACCACACACCTCGTCAGGCAGATCCCCAACACGGCCATCATGATGGCCACCTACGAACTGGTCGTCTACCTGCTGCACAGTTAGCTGCTTTCCCAAGTTGGCGGCTCTCGGACACAGGAAGTAGCCAACAACTGTTCTCTGGCCAGAAGTAGAAGACAAAGGAAAGCTGAGAGGTCTTTTAAAAAGAAAGAAGGAAAGTTGGTTAAAGAAGAACAAGATGGTGGAGGAGGAGGAAGAGGAAGATGAAGATGGTGTTCCCAACAGCGTATGGAATGTCCAACACGGCTCTTCTTAGCCTCCTTTCCATGGAAGGAGCACTAAGTCAGTTGTCTTTACTTTGTGACAGAGATGATAATGTGAAATGGGAATGCTTGGTTACAGTCTTGGATTTTACACAACGGTGGCGATGTTGGAAAACCAAAACGTTTACATGGATTTTGCAAAAATCTCTTGAAAGTTTTGTTTTTAACTCACAACATTTCAGCCTCTTCCGAGTGTGAAGAGGCCTTTCAACTGTTGAAAAATCTCCCCTGGCCTCATTCATTTATAAGTCTACTGAGCCTGAGAAATGAGGGCAGAGGATGCAGGAGTAGTGGGATTGGGAGAATGTAAAGGAAAAAACATGCACGTTTTTCGCCGTTACTATATACACGCTTATTAACAAGGCGACGTCAGATGGTAAAGAAACGGTCCCTGCTTCTGGCACTACAGAGAGATTGTCTCCAAGCATTCCCTGATGCTCCCACATTCAGCCCTCCACCCGGGCTCTTAGGGTTTGTACCTGAACATACCTCCTCCACGTAAGAACTCAAAAAAGTACGCTCGTCACCTGAAAAGATGCCTCAGACACTAACCAGTGTTATCGTCCATTTAATCTCAAGGCTCACGCTTTATCCGTTGTGTGGGTGAGCCACACAAGCATGTGCGTAGCACCTGGTTGCGCGCTCCGTGTGGAAGAAGACGGTGCTCACTAGACGACCGCGCGGCCCCCATCTCATTGAACCTAAATGGTTTGCACGGGGGTCGGGTGGGGGGAGACGGACATAACTGAAGCTTGCTGGTCCTGTGGAAGCTGCTGTGTCTTCTGTGTTGAGTATGTGGGTGCCTTATACAGGGTGTTAGTCAGTAGAGATATTGGTCAAAAGAACTACAAGCATAGGAGTGGCCATGGGTCCCTGTTTCCAAATAAGGTGTGTGTGTGTGTGTGTGTGTGTGTGTGTGTGTGTGTGTGTGTGTGTGTGTGTGTGTGTGTGTGTGTGTGTGTGTGTGTGTGTGTGTGTGTGTGTGTGTGTGTGTGTGTGTGTGTGTGTGTGTGTGTGTACACGTTTGTGTGTGTGTGTACACGTTTGTGTGTGCGTGTGTACACGTTTGTGTGTGTGTACGTTTGTGTGCATAGTGTATGTGAGCGAGTGTGCATAGTGTATGTGAGCGAGTGTGCATAGTGTATGTGAGCGAGTGTGCATAGTGTATGTGAGCGAGTGTGCATAGTGTATGTGAGCGAGTGTGCATAGTGTATGTGAGCGAGTGTGCATAGTGTATGTGAGCGAGTGTGCATGGTTTGACTGGGATCAAGTGTATTACTTTTATTCTGAAGTAGATTCATCCTGTTGGGTTCCCTTCATGTTGTGATACACGAGGTCTGGAGTGAAGGCTTTCTCCACAGTATTAGCAGCTCCACCCATGTCTAGCTGTGTCTCTTCCTCCAGTGGCTTCCCACCTGGTGTTATATTATGCACTTTCGTGGCCTTTGAGGGCTTGTGCTTAGCATTTTACTGTGTGACAAATTTGAACCTTGTACATTGTGAAGAAAACCACAAAAACCGGTATTCATGTATATTGAAAAGGTATTTTGCTCAACATTTCTGATATAATATATATATTGTACAGTTCAGAGTATTCCACACTTGTGTAGGATATTCATTTGTGTGTATGTGTGTGTGTGTGTGTGTGCGTGTGTATTATTGGCCTACATATCTGTGCATCACATTTTCTTTTCCACATCTGGCTTTGGATCCACTAAACCCCCCAGCTGGTTTAGGTGGATACATGGTTTGCAGATTAACCTTCTTGCAACACGGTGTTTGTGTTTTTTATTTTGGTTTATTTTTTTTGTCAAAGATGCACACGTTTTCTCTGTGCGTCGGCTTTACTGTATCGCACAATGCTACCTGCCGTGCTAGAAGTCAGGAATTGGTCACTTATTGGTCCCTAGGTAAATATAAAAGAAAACATCTTCTTTGCAAGTTTTCCATTAATTCTTTAAATCGATTGACATCTGATATCGATATATCTTGGACTCGTTCACTCCCAGGGGTCTGGGTGATGCTCATTACTGTATTGACCTATTTTCCTTTTGTAGACAAGGCAAGGTTAGGTTTAACCCCTTGAACGATACTTTGGACACTGTTTCTACATTCTATAGACAGTGTGGTGTTTAGAAAGTGATCCTTGAATAACTAACTCTCGATTAAACGTCCTTGTCGTATGTTGATGTTTTCTTACCCCTAAGCAGAATAATTTAGTCCTTTCTGTGGTTGATGTTGAAGGATAAGTCAGTGATGCTGCTTTCAAAGACCTCATATTGATTTAAATGTAACTTTGCCTTGTGTAATAGTCTAGAAATGTCCCAAACGGAGCCCTCTATAGAGTTTTAATGGTACAATCACACCTTCCGTCCCAGCTGAATGAGCCCTAGGCTATATTCTCAAATGATGGTGTGAGTAAAATTCCAGTAAGCTAGACTTCCATGAGATTGATCAATTTGAGGTTGTGGAAACATTCGCCAATTTACCTTCAAAGCATCAACGCCTGATGTGGAATTACCAAAATGTGACAAAGACAGCCTGTGCTATGCAAGTGCTCAAGTGAACACTTTCAAAATGAACTATTTTGACATTTTGTTTTGTATGATTTAACTGTATTTATGCCAATACTACAATTCTACAGACATGTCCGTGGTGCATTATCTAGCAAAACAAACGTTTTATGACGGCTCCATTGTTGTTTTTGATTTTTGGATAAAAGGTCAATAAAACTATTTGCAGCTGAGATGTTTGTGTTGTTTGATTTGAAGGCACAACACTATGCATGTACTCTCTTCTCTCTTCTTTCGGTGCCCCCTGATCTGCAGCTTAAAGGTTTCTTTTTAATCTAAAGTTCAAACAACCTTCTTCGACCCAGACAAAACTATTTGATATACACTAATTTCTCCACCCGCCTGCTGTAACATACTATTCCATGGGGTGAGATACTTGGTCACCTCCCACCTCCCAACCAGCTGCCCTCTCGACCTGTGCCCCTCTAACCTTCATCCTATTGTTCCCGACCCTCCTCCCTCTGTCTAATTAAGACCTCTTTGGCAGCTGGTTATTTTCCAAACACTCAACCCCCTCATTTAAACAAACCTCTCGCTGTAAAGAATTACAGTCCTGTCTCTCTTCTACCAATTATTTCCAAAACACTCGGAGAGAAACTTGTCACCACTAGAACCACCTCCCTTGTCGCCGTCGTAAGGCTGCTGGACCGTTCAGCAGACGGCCGTACAGTGAACCACCAGATTACCTCCACAGCGACCCTCCCAGACAGGGCGGATCAGGGTCTGCACTCACCCGGTCATATCGTACCTCCAGGATCGCACTTACAGGGTCATCTGGAAAAAAGCGGTGTCTGAACATTGGGGTCTTACTACTGGGGTCCCTCAGGGTTCTGTTCAGGCCAAGCACGCATTACTCCAGGTTCTGCTTCTTGCGTCTAGACTGCTGCACCTCTTTATAACTGGCAAGGTTCTTGCACATTATGGTATGCATATTCATGGTAGAATGCACTTATTGTAAGTCGCTTTGGATAAAAGCGTCAGTTAAATACATGCAATGTATACTATAATATAGGCCTACAACAATAGGATTGTTCTTCCATGATCAATATGAGACGTCATTGTGATACACGCGGGTCGAGTTCTTTGCAGTTTATTTTGCACAAAAGTAAAATCCTAAATAAATATTGATATATCGTTACCTAGGCTGATCAAAACTTTGTTTTGCCACGTCTCACAGGATTAACGCTGTGGCTGTTTCAAACAACCCAAAGTCCCCCCATAATGAGAAATACTTTCACCATTTATTATTAAACAAGGACCAAAACACAAGTACTACTAATACCATTCCTTCTACCTTTACTTCCAAAACAGACTAGGCCACTGCGATCTGACGCCAAGATGCACAAGTCAGATATCCTCTGCGCGAACCCAGTGGTGCGTGCAGAGGTCACAGAATAAATAGCTACCTAGACAGGAAACCGCCCGAGACATCCGACTGAGCTATCCATTTCCCATTCGTGCACTTCAGCTTTAGTTTCACTAGAGGGAGCCAGATAAAACCTAATCTAATAAAATTTTCCGATATCCTCTTACAAACCTTTCAGATTGTTTTGCCGCTGAGTTCCATACAGAGTGTGCACACAAATAGGTAGGCGAATAGCCTTTTCATTTATCCAAACGTTTTACAAGGCTTAAACACGTTCTAAAACATAGCCCCTCCTTGTACAGTCTTACTTCTTCTTGTGTCTAAACGGCATAAGCGTACATGTAAAATCATGAATTGAACAAATACAGAAGTATTAGCCTACATGGATGTAGATAAATGGATGCTGAAGGAATATTTCTGTCCTATAGGCCTATATATGCAATTGATATACTGTCAATAGCAGGCTATACTGTACATGCTGCTATACAGAATCATGCTCTACTATTGACTGTATTCCATTATCCAGTTAAGATTTGTTTTGGGAAGTTTTTAACACATCATCATAAATCACAAAATGTACATAAATAACTATGCACGCTCTAACGGCCCGGGTACTAGGACAGAGAACCAGAGCACAAGACTAATCCTGAGCGACCAATGGAATCAGAGTTACGCCGTGTTGTGATGGGATCTGCCAATCAGCGGCCGCTCCGCCCGAGCGACCAATAGCATCAGAGCTCCACCGTGTTGTGGTGGGCTCAGCCAATCAGCGGCGTCTCCGCCGGGTGAATGGACACGCGGCGGCGGGTCCCTGCTCGCTGACTGCCGCCTGTGTGCGCCCAGCTACTCAAACTGCAACAAAGAAACCACCGCGGTAGTCATTCCGCTACGTTGTTTAGACTTGTGTGTCATTTTTTTTTAAATAGACATGTTTTAACACTGTACCGATGACATTGTCGCCATTGGAACCGAAACCACGTTTTTTTTTGCCAAGACGAACTGACTTTAAAGAGCGTGTAGGAGGGTTATCGCTCATCGCAAGTTGAGGTCCCCGACGGTGAGTGTGTGTGTGTGTGTGTGTGTGTGTGTGTGTGTGTGTGTGTGTGTGTGTGTGTGTGTGTGTGTGTGTGTGTGTGTGTGTGTGTGTGTGTGTGTGTGTGTGTGTGTGTGTGTGTGTGTGTGTGTGTTATTATAACCTATGCTTTCTATCGTCTGCGAACGGCTGTGGGTTCAAAATATACCACCAGGGTATTATTAATAACCTATATTCACCTGTGACCTATTATGCATTAATGGACTCACCCTAACCCTGGAAGTTGATATGACAATATATTAGACAACCCGGATGGCTTAAAAGACTACAAAATAAGAATTTTGTTTATCTGCTTAAGATAAATAGCCTTTTCTGTTTCTTGGGTAAAACCGTATGCCTTTTTTGCTTTATAACCTACCATGCTCATTGCTCATATGTGTGTGTGTGTGTGTGTGTGTGTGTGTGTGTGTGTGTGTGTGTGTGTGTGTGTGTGTGTGTGTGTGTGTGTGTGTGTGTGTGTGTGTGAAGGGGAGAGAGAGCAGGCGCCAGTAGACATGTTTATTCATGGGAGATATTCCGATGATGCGTGTCACTGAGTTGTATTAATGCATTATTTATACTTTTAATTATTTTGCAAAAGTCTACGACTATTATCACATATCAATCTATGATTTGTATGTACGGAAGTGGATTTACTATCTGGCTCTTCTGAGATTTTTAGAGATGGTATGGGGAAATGAGATGAAAAACGATATAGGGAACAAACAACATTAAACGACGTCTATGTTGCCTCGTCAGCCCACGGAGAGAGAGAGAGAGAGAGAGAGAGAGAGAGAGAGAGAGAGAGAGAGAGAGAGAGAGAGAGAGAGAGAGAGAGAGAGAGAGAGAGAGAGAGAGAGAGAGAGAGAGAGAGAGAGAGAGAGAGAGAGAGAGAGAGAGAGAGAGAGAGAGAGAGAGAGCAGTCTTGTATTTGTAATGATGGTCAGTATGCCAATAGAGTTAATTTATAGAGCTAATCCTGCGCTGCTCATTTGGTTTGTTATTGCGGCCTATCATTAGGTGGTGTGGAAATGAGCCAGTAGTACCACTGAATGAACAGATATATCCACAAATTACTGAAACCATGCCACTAAAAACAGACCGTTATAACAGTCTATGCCTTCACCATATAGGGGAAAGGTGAGCTTGGTCCCTAAAAGAGACCAGGTGTCACTTAATGTAGGTCACCCCGCCCCATTTTCATTGTGACAATTACAGAGTGTGTGTGTGTGTGTTTCTGATGAGGGGGGGGGGGGGGGGCTCGTGATAGGTGCCCCGTCAGGGGCTAGAGGGTCTGAAGCAGCTCTGAAGAGATGGAGAGGACAGGGTTGTACGGTTAGAGGACAGAGAGTAAGAAGAAGATGAGTGAAAAGGAATAGATGGCCATTCATCTGTCTGCAGGATTTGCCTAGCCCCTCACTAGAGAACTCGATCTCTGCCCCTCTCTGTCTCTGTCTCTTTCTCCATCTAGCCGCCTCTCCAGACTCTTTTTTTCCCCTGTTTCTCTCTTACACGCCTCTCCCGTCTCTCTTATTTGTCCTTCAATGTCTCTTGTCATTCTCTCCGCCACAGTGTGTCAGTCTGCCTGTCACTGTCTCGCTGTCTGTCCCAGTCTGTGGTTCATAGAGTTTCGTCGTTTGAATCACTCACATCCCTTACAATCTATCCTCCCTCCTGTTCGATTTCACATCCCTACCTGCACTATCTCATCTGTTCTCTCCGTCTATCAGCCTGTAGGCAACTTTCTTCCTCACACACTCACACACTCATGATGTGTGTGCGGTCGGCCCTCCAATTCTCTTCTCTCGCGGTCTTGCACACAACTCTTGCTCACTCTCTCTCTCTCTCCCTCCACTTAGGCTGTCCCTCTCTCCCTCGTCACCGTGATCTGAGTCACTTCAGTTGCTGGCAGAAACTCCTTCTCAATCGTTTCAAGAACCCACTCCCATCCACCCCTCCCTCCCTGTGGCCTCCCCACCCACCCCGCGGCCCTCCGCTCCCGGCCCCACCAAACCTTGTTTGGAATAGTTATGAGTCGGATGGGATTGTGTAAATAGCTGTTCTGGTGACACACTGATGCTTGTGTCAGGTGTTATCCAAGCTAATGAAAGTTCGGTCTGCTTGTCCAGCTCAAGAGCTAGCCAAAGATGACCGTGTTTACAATCTTAAAAAAGTACTATACCAGTGTTATTATTAAGCCGTTCATGGGGATGATGAGGAAAAGGTTTGGGTGGTTCTGAGATTATTCTGACAGCTACCTTCTGGGTTCACCAAAGTACGACAGGATATCAGCGTCTGCTATCATTTCAAATTCCCCAAAGCAGTGTTTTGTCGTGTCTGGCTCAAAATGTGTATATTATCTTTAACAGTTTGCCTGGGGTCACCATAGCAACGTGGCTGCGTCGTTCCCCGCTGCATCGTAGCCTGCGCTAGCAACTTCCTATCAGCCCACACTACCTCATTTCCTCTCTTAACTTCCCCAGCTGTGTTTGTGGTGTCCGACATCTTTTGTCTAGACAGAAAGGTGTAGTTTTGAACTTGCAGTGTTGGTTTTCTCACGAGGTGAACCTCAACCCTCCGAGGCCCGTAGAGGGGCAGGCAGCACACGTCTCCTAGAAGCCTCTTGTTCGCCAGTTCAGCAAACAAAGTTCAATGGTTGTGGTAGAAGGAAGATCTCATGCAATTAATACAGTCATGTGCATGTTGGTACATTCTTTCTTCACACCACTCTCTCAAATCCTATCAGAAAAGTAATGTTCTTACATTTCCGAAGGCAAGTTAATATAGTCTTACCTGTAGAGGGCCTGTTAAGGCTCTATGCACATTTCCTCACTCATAGATGACACAGCCTACATACCAAACAAAATACAGGATAATGATCAGCACATGTTATGCACTGGGGAACATGTTATAGTCCTGCTGCTGAAGGAACTGCCCTGGCTGATTACTCTGCCTTAGCTCCTTATGCGCATGATAAGCAGTGGTACGCGTCGCTGCCTGGAGGCTCGTGTCAATGTGTGAAGATCATGATGTAGATAGCACCAGAACCCAGGCACTTCACTTGGCAGCCTCCAGTGAAATGATGATGGACCACTACACTACAGAACTAAACTCAAAGAAGAGCCGACGCATGAGCAACAGCACACGTTCACACATGCTGTGCTGTGCAGTCTTAAAGTAAATGGGTTGAGGTGACGTCTAGGAAGGACTAGGAAGGAGACGGCAAAGTACTGCGCTCATCTTGGAAATGACCGATGCTTAAGTCGGTGTCTGTGTCTGTGTGTCTGTGTTTGTGTGTGTGTGTCTGTGTGTGTGCGCATGCATGTTGGTCCCAGCATGTGACTGCAGCTGGAACGCTGTTCTGCCTCACACAGCACAATACAATGAAGGGCCACCTAAAGCAATCGTGCACTTTACAGGAAATTGGCAGCAATTTCCCCCCCCATCCTGAGGATCTATTGATTGGGTAGGAGGAAATCCTGAATGTCACGTATTTACAGGCTATATGCAACTATGCTCACAGCTCTCACTACTCCTTTAGCTACAGTCCACTCCTCAGACAGGCCTGGAGAATTACACTTACCCTGTGATATGCATCAGTATGTCAAGGGGAAAGGACGCGCACACACACACACACACACACACACACACACACACACACACACGGAAGTGTGTATGACAGGAAGCTATGCACAGTTTTAAGGAATGTGTAGAAACGGTTGTGTAGAAGTTCACAGCTTCAACTCCACTCAACCCATCTCATCCTGCAGTCTTATCTCGTTTGACCGGGCCACTATGATGTCACTGGCTGTTTGGTTTCGCCACCTCCTCTCTGCTTCCATTATCTCACGTCTCATCTGATAGGGGAGTTCACTGCTTTCCTTTGGGGCTTTTTGTGGTACTTTTTTTTTCTCTCTCTCCATCAGTGCCGAGCAAGCGCTGAGCTGCTGTACTAATCTACATATAGATGACTACAGTGTCTGAGGAGTCCCGTTTGGACTTGTGTCTGATTTGATACGATGGGATGTGTGCGTGTGTGCGTGTGTGTGCGTGTTTTTTTTACACGCAGTAACAACTGTCCAAACGGGGGGCTGGTCAACATATGTGCACATTTTTAATTTACCCAAATTGGTACACTAATGGCACGTGGTAAATGTTAACAAAAGTTAACATAGTGGCCCCCTTTTTTTTTTTTTTGCACCAACCGCCCTTCGTTTGGTGTCATTAAGTTTTACTTCCCGATGGACAATGGTGTTCTGGCCCTGCCTCTATATTGTGTCTGGTCAGAGTCACGTGTTGGCGTCTGGGCCCAAGTGAATCACCTCCTGCCTTTTAACCACGCCAGCTCCCTCACAGGTCGCCCTCAGTGCCGTGATGCCACGGCTTCTATCCCTTGTGGTTGCTCTCCTCTCTGACGGATCCCTCTTCCCGTGAAACGGGCCAACTTCCATTAGGTCATCAGCCTTCCTGGGCCCTTTGTGTAAGGCCTGCTCATCAGAGGGGGAGATATTCTCTCTCTAAACACTGTGATTTGTATTGTTTGTCTACAAGGGCAGGATAGCCTAGTGTGGTGTTACTTTCGGATACAAGTGTCTGATAAACTCTTAAATATTGTGATAACAATAATACTTATCTACTTGCTTAAAGAGCCGATTGGTGCTGTCAGTAAGGTCATGCCAATTTTGAAGAATTTCTTTTTTTAAATAACCTTTAAATACCTTTTTATAATCATCGTAGGTGATGGAAATGCGGGTTTATTCTGTTTGCAGCTTGATTTAAAACCCTGCCTTGAGTTGGCAGGCCATCGACCTCATTTACCCCATAAACCATTTATAATTATAAGATGTCATTAAAATTCATAAATCATCAACCAGGTCTATAAGTCTATAGACCTTGTTGTATCAAAACCAAGCAGTCAAACCTTTCTGACTGAAACAACGGCGTGGTCTTGCCTTCTATCACAATTGGCGTGTCACTTATGTGTAAGAAATGTCCAGCACTTTCTCTTTTTTCTAATTTTCTTTCCAGCCCTAATTACAGAGCTCATGAAAGCGTTTACAATTTCATGAATATTTAAATCTTCCAAGGGAAGTGTCAGGGGAGACCCATGTGTGGCTTCTCTGCCCTAATTATGGTGGAAGACACACATACACACACACACACACACACACACACACACACACACACACACACACACACACACTCAGGGAGTCCACATTTGATGCTGTAAATCTCGCAAACATGGATGGGCTAATATATGCTGACTGAGGGTAGACCCATTTGCAAATATATATTCACACACACACACACACACACACACACACACACACACTACAACAGACACACATCTGTGAATTGACACATGTCTGGGTATGCACACACACATACACTCAGACTCCCAGCAGGCTGGCAGTAAGAGACTACAGCTGGCGGTGTCTGCAGCTGCTTCCCAATAAACAATATGTCGATGATGGACGTCTTGGTTCAGCATTGAGTCACAGACAGTGTGTGTGCGTGTGTGTGTGTGTGTGTGTGTGTGTGTGTGTGTGTGTGTGTGTGTGTGTGTGTGTTTTGGCCAGTTAACTGCTAGCAGGATGAGGTTGCCACCATGTAAGTTTACTCACTCATAATGACATGTTGGTGGGTTATAAGGTCTAAGGAAATCGTGGACTGAACATTTTACCACGTAGTCGGTAATCTTGTAATCAGTTTAGACAACGACACCCTTTTGAGTATCTGTGGATTTGTGTCGCTGTCTCAGACCTTAAACTGTTAATACCCCAATTAGTTTCACGGTAGAGATCATTTATAGACAAATGTTGCAACGAATCTCACAGCTACAGTTAATTTATGTCCCAGACAGTAGGAGGGAAACATAAATAGTGACTGGAATAGAAGAAAACTGGACTGAACTGACTGCTCCTGTTCTGAGTCAGTAGGAATGCCTTCATTCGACAGAGGGTGACGCTCTGAACTCACTGCTTTGAGGATATGACTATAGATTAACAGGGTGAGTTCGTCCCTCCGGAATGGGAGGGGGGTGGATACAAGGACAGTGGATGGTGATGTGTCGGAACCAAGGGTGTTAAGAAGGATGGAAAAGAAGGAGGGAAGGTAAGGAACCAGAGTGACGGCGACCAGGGCAGAGGAAAGCAGGTTCAAAGATGAAGGCAATGAGAGGCTAAAGGTTTATATAGGGATAGATGTACAAAATATACCACAGATAATGCATTACCAAATTCGGGGGGGGGGTTAGACACTTTGATATTTGACGGCTGGAGACCGCTTTACCAGACAGAAGAACGTCAACAGGAAGTGGCAGAGGCGCGTCTCTTCATTCAACTTGTCGTGTTCTCCTGTCTCTCGGTGTTGTAACTGCTCCTGGTTCGTTGTCGTGGTGCTGCTGCCTCCTCCTCACGGCCCCGTCTGAAGATGTCTGGTGGGCGGGGAGAGCAGCACACATATTAGAGAGGAGTCGCAGCATCTCACGGTGGCGGTGGCACACCTCGACATGTAGCCTGGTTTGGCAGGTGTCTGGCTCTAAGGGTGGAGGGGGCTACAGAAACTTGAGAGGAGCAGGAGAAGCAGATGCTGAGAAGGAAATGAGAGGCAGATAGAGGGGGAGAGAGAGAGAGAGAGAGAGAGAGAGAGAGAGAGAGAGACTGCGCCAAAGTTGTCATCCCAGAGGGTGATTTAGGATGGGAGAAAAAAATCAAGAAAAGGTGTAAGAAATGAGGAAAGTGGCAAAGAGGAGGAGACCTCAAAATAGAATAAAATACAAATCCCTGTGATGATGAACTATACGGCGCTCCTCTAAGCAAGGCAATTTATTCTTTTTAATTGAGTGTTGGAGCTGTGGCGAGTACAACAAAGCACATCCAAGGAGCGTGCAGAGATCAACGGTCCACAACCAGCCTTCCAGCATGAGTCGAGGACACAAGGTGGGACTGATAATGAGGGGGTCAAACGCATCGGAACACAGACCTCGATGCACAGCGTTACCTGACCCCCGAGTTGCCTGCAAGAACCAGTTGATAATGGACTTTAATGTGCACCCCTACATTACACTTTACTATATTTAAAATGTTGCTGACCAAGCAACGGTAGCCTGCAACACGCTGGTCCTCTTCCAGAACCATTTATGTATAAACGGCTGCCAAACCAGAAAAGCCAAGCAAGTATTAGTGTGGCGCTACAGGGAACGAATCTCCTCATCATTACCATGAAGAATATGCACTCCCTCCCGGAAACGTGTGCATTAGATACCCTGCCTATTTCCATGACAACAAGAGGCTAAAACGGTGTAGTTTGAATTTTATGCTGTCCAGTAACCCCCGCTAGTCAGTGTCGTTGGCGGAGTGAAAAAGGCATGTTCTGCATTTGGTTCATCCAAGGCTTCCTCTGTGGTTGGGATTGAACACCAGACGTTTCCCCCCATTCACCCTATGCTGGATCCCCCCGGACCACTTCACAGGGGCACTGACGGAAACCAGACCACCGCCACACACACACACACACACACACACACACACACACACACACACACACACACACACACACACACACACACACACACACACACACACACACAGAGTGCAGCCCCACAGCACTTATACAGTGACTCACATATGCTAGTGATTTGACAGTAAAAGGCGTTTTGGAGGAGACGAGCGGGCGGACGGACAGATGTACTAAAGCGCACACACATGCTCGCGATGCGTCAGTTCCTCGCCGTGCTAACGGGCCACAGGGCGAGGTGTTTTGATGGTGGATTATGCCTCTGGGAACACATGTTTTTCTGAAGCCTTTGTTATTTTACACAGGCACATTGCTGCATAATATTGGCAATGTCAGGTTGGAAGTAGACACTTACCATTGGTAAATATATATTTTCTGCTACTCCATGAAGTGGGGCCTACGACTGATGGTGATCCACCAATTTGTCATCTCAGCTAGACTTCCTTTTTCTGAAGATAACTCCTGGTATGTGTAGGTAAACAGCGTTTGACAGGGTAAGGAAGACGTTAATCGCAGCAGACACCGTAGGAAACTCAATTCTTTGCCATAAAATCGTTTCCAGAGAGGGAATGGAAACAGACGTAAAGTCATTGCAATGTGCACCTGTCACTGACTGGTTGACAGGTAAACAGATAGACCCGCTTGAAGATTAAAGACACGTTCAGAGGACGCGGGGAGACAACAACATACTCTGAAAGACAGGGCACACCACAAATACCAATAAGCCGTATAATATTGCACCTTCAAATCTGGCGAGTGGCATCTGCTAAATGTGACTCACTCTCTTTCCTGCGCCTGGAGGCAGGAATGACCATATCTTTGAAAAGAGGGAGAGACAGAGGGTGGAAGTCGGCAGCTGGAAGGTTATACCGAGAAACAAGTGCTTATCAGCCTTTGACTTCCATCCATACGTGGACAGAAGCAACACTTTTGGAGCCCGCCAGGTGTTGGTGAGCAAGAGGCTGACAATGTGTGGCCGGTTGTGGCAGAACAGTAGACGCAGCTCCCGGCTCTCCGGTATCGCTCATGTGTCTCAGTAACGGATACGCCTCGTCTCCTTGAATTAGTCAAGACACACGGGAGGCCAGTGGAACCGGAGAGCCCGCTCACTTCAATGTGCATTTGGATTTGAGGCCTTTAAGGCCTGCCCATAGGTGCGTCCGGGCTCTGATTGGCTCCCAAAATGAATAAAAAAAAGATAAAATGTATGAAAGAAAGGGGTCGACATTTGACATTTGACATGTATTTATTTAGGGTTGTATGTGGGTGTGACCATTTAATCATGC
>NC_079419.1:18351060-18376060 GCF_026213295.1 Gadus chalcogrammus | reverse complement strand
CGCCCTTACGCCGTGTCCTTTAAAGTCTCTCCGCAGCCAGAGGGTAGGGGTGGTGACGTATGGCTACACAGCACAGTGCTGCACCACTCTTCGTGATGCTGTGCATTTCACCAACCTGGCCTTTAATGACACCATTAAAGTGTGTGATATATGTGGCCTCATTGTGCCTTCGCGGATACAACAACACCACCCCATCCTCATCTCGGTGATTTAGGTGTGTGTGTATTTAGAAGTTGTTTATGTGCCGCAAGCCCAGGCTGATATAATTTTTCATTTTTAGCCTGCTTGGAATGTCCAGCAGAGTCGGGAAAGAGGGGATGAAGGAAGAGGGGAAAAAAAGGTGATGGAAAATGAAAAAAAGAGCCGGAGCAAACGAGTGTCACGACAAGTGAGGGGTTGGTTTCCCAGACTGCGTCCAGCACACCTTAAGCGGAGGACGAGGGCCACAGAGAGGCGGTTGTGTCAAATGTTCCAACTGTTGGTCTGGAATTCCTAACTGGGCTAACTCGGTGTCTGGGATCACCGCCTGTGTTTTGACACCCCTGGAGAACAAACAAGTCTCGGCTAGGTTCAACAAATGCCAAGTCTATTTAGGAACTGGAAAATACAAATGCGGAACCGTATTGATTATCCAATATCTTGCGTGTGCGTACGCGTTTGTCTCTGAGTGCACGTGTGTTTGTGTTTTGCCTGATTGTTGTTTCCACAGTACCCTGGTTACCTAGCAACCAGCTAACAGTTGCAAAAGCAGGAAAATTGGTTGGATTTTGGAAAATAAATCTTGTGTCATGAAAAGCTATTTATGTAGGGCAATCTTGGAGTTATGCAATTTATTTTGTATTTTCCCCCCAGAAATTGCTGTTGTGACCAGCTCTATAAACTGCATCTAAAGTGGATTAAACGTGCCATGGGGAAGCTTTTTTTGTCACACACTTGCACACTTACACACACACATTGGAATTGAACACAATGCCCTTCATGCCTTGCCTTTTACTAGGACATGACTCTGCCGATTTGGTTTGACCTACTGCAGGTGCTCCCTCTGTGAGGGAGAGGAAGTACACACACACACACACACACACACACACACACACACACACACACACACACACACACACACACACACACACACACACACACACACACACACACACACACACACACACACACACACACACACACACATAGGCCTTGCAGTCTGGTGGTCTATTTCTTTTCTATGGGGTCAATGAGTGTTCATATTTCACTTGTTGGTGTGACACACACACACACACACACACCCTGCATAATTGAACATCACGGAATGGTGCTGTGACTCATGGAGACTAAACATTGTATGTTTGATCCACCTCCTCTCTACGCCTCGTCTTGCCGCTTGTGTCGGGAAAGGCTAACCAGACTTCCCCTGGTCTGAAAGAGGTGTGTGTGTGTGTGTGTGTGTGCGTGTGCGTGTGTGCGTGTGTGCGTGCGTGCGTGCGCGCGAGAGAGCATTTGTGTGTTTTCAAAGGTCTTGTGCCCCGTCAGAGTTCAGAGAACACTTAAATAAAATACATTCTCCGAGGCCCTAGATAGGATATTTCTTTTGAGCCCAAGATAGGATCTTTTCTCGGAGCTTCGCCAATAATTCACACATAAGCCCCAAACGCTGTCGTATTCTTTATCTCTCTTTTGCTCTCTCACTCTCCCCCCCACAACTCTCTCTCTCCCTCCCTCCCTCTGTCTCAGTCTGTCTCAGTATCTGTCTCTGTCTCTTTATTTTCCACCCACAAACCCGATCCCAGACCGTAGAAAGCGTTTTAGATGATCCATAGAAGAAAAGCCCAAACTACTTTTCTTTAATGTACATCTTAATGTCTCAGGCTGTCTGTCTTTGTCCATTCTCTCCCAATGTTCACGGTTTACTCTCCCTTTTCTGTCTCCTTTTATTACACCCTATTATTTCATCGCAGCTTCTTGTCTGTCTGTGGGAAGTGGCTACTACCCTCTCTATGTTTACTTATTAGCATTTCTTTCCTCTCCTTTTGAATGCGTTCCATTGTCTGTCTGTCTGTCTGTCTGTCTGTCTGTCTGTCTGTCTGTCTGTCTGTCTGTCTGTCTGTCTGTCTGTCTGTCTGTCTGTCTGTCTGTCTGTCTGTCTGTCTGACTGTCTGTCTGTCTGTCTGTCTGTTGCTCTTGCAGACTGTGCACTGTGTTTATCTCTCTCTCTATCTCTCTATCTCTTTCTCCCCACCCCCCCTAACCTTCTCCCTCTCTCCATTTCATGTTCCTCTTCCCAAACCACTCCCACGTGAGCCCACCTGTGATACTCGATATTCATCTCCTACCACTTTAAAGTACCTCCCCTAGTGTGTGTGTGTGTGTGTGTGTGTGTGTGTGTGTGTGTGTGTGTGTGTGCGCTCACATGCGACGCCGCCATATGCCGGCGTCGCATGCGAGTGGCATATGGCCGCCCTCAACGGCCGTACCTGTCGGGCCCCAGCCGGACGGGGAAGATGAGGGGATGACGAACGAGTGCAGACGGTCTCTAAACGAGTTAGCGGCAGTTGGCCCCAGGTCTAAGAGTGTGGTGGATGAGAGAGAGAGAGAGAGAGAGAGAGAGAGAGAGAGAGAGAGAGAGAGAGAGAGAGAGAGAGAGAGAGAGAGAGAGAGAGAGAGAGAGAGAGAGAGAGAGAGAGAGAGAGAGAGAGAGAGAGAGAGAGAGAGAGAGAGAGAGAGAGAGAGGGGTAGGTAAACACGACGGTCGCAGATGGTAACGGCGTGTTGTAACTTATAAACAGCCTCCGAAAGCCGAGCCGGGCCGGAGATGCGGGGGGGGTCAAGGGTCAAATGGCCCCTTGGCAGAGATGGGTTTTTTCTGGGAGATTGTTGTCCACATACCCTGCCAGCTGACTCCGGCACACATACGCGCACACACGCGCATGCGTACACACATATAGGGCTACACCTACTCACACATACACATACACACAGTCCGTCTCTAAGTGTTGTTAGTTTCTTACCATACTGAATCATGTTTCTTTGGCTGTCCATTAGAAAGCGGTAATTGTGGAATCTTCCATGAGACATCCATCCATAAGCACCGTGAAACACTATGAGACTTGAGTGTGTGTGTGTGTGTGTGTGTGTGTGTGTGTGTGTGTGTGTGTGTGTGTGTGTGTGTGTGTGTGGGGTGTGTGTGGGGGTGTGTGTGGGGGTGTTCACATAATGAACCCTGTCGTGCTTAGGATTGAACTCAGTGGTGGTAGGCTGGGTCCTGCCAGCTGCCATGACCTCATTCAGACGGAGAGATGGAGCGAGAGAGAAATGTACCTTGGCCACACAAGCAAAAACACAGCAAGTTAAAACAAGAACTATACTCAAAAACAACTCGATGATACTCTGTGGAAAGCTGGCAAACAGACTTTCTGGGATCATTGAAATCTGTCTGTGAATAATCTGCAATGCATATTTTAGTACTTTAGAACTGTTTATATTCCGTGCCTAAAATGTAATACACCCCTTGGTTAGAATATTCAATTAGTGCTTTAGTCTACAAAACAAGAAATAAAGTGGATTGTATAGAATACAATCTGTTATCAGGCATCTGCTTGGTTGTTTTGGATAATCTTGGCCCCACGGAGGGGAGACTTGATTTGGTATTCAACGGTTGCAGTGTTGAGGTGTCGTGCTTATCTAGAGCCACAGGGGCCTGTGCCCCCCACCCCCTTATTGTGCAACACCAGAGTTTAATTTAGTTTAAGTTGAATAAGTTTCAAGAAGACATCAACCCTAACCGTAACCCTAACCCTAACTGTTTTATTAGCATCAAACCTCACCATAAACAAATACATGGATTCTCTGCATCCTACCAAATATATTTTAAACCGATGTTTTCTTATTGAAGAGTTGACGTTATGCTAGCAGCGAGGACACGTTCATAAGCATCCCCAGCCCTAATGCATCGTGGTGTTCTGCTCATGTTGGGCGGGTGGCTTTGAGGTGAGCGGGAAATGGATGAGACAGATGGAGAGCAGAGACAGCTCTCTCCCTCCCACCTCCCCGGCTGGCTAGGGGGGGGGGGAGATTGCCTCGGGTGAGGCTGTCCTCTTTCGCTGTGAACAGGAAGCACCAGATGTCCCTCCTGGAAGACACCACTACATCAGTTAAACTGGGGAATCTCTCTCTTTCTCTCCACCACTCGCTCCCTCTCTTTCCCGGTTTCTCTCTCACTCCTTCTCTTTCCCACTCTCGCCCCCTTCCTGTTCTCTTTCCCCCCCCCTCCTCTCTCCCTCTCCCCATGTGTGTGGGCTGCATTGATGTGGGACAATGCAGAGTTGCTGTAGCAATTAAATGCCGCAAAGGGGGGCAAATTAAAGGCACCATCACAAATCTTTCACCCCAAACTCACAAAGCTGATCGGAGCACACGGCTGCTAACAATTTATGCCGGGCTCGCCCGGGCTAACTTCCTGCGTTATCGCAGACGGACAGCGTTCCGGTTACTTCCTGTTGTTGCATTGCAATACTTGCAGACTCAGACGCATGCTTTGACAAGGAACCAGATTAAAATCACATAAATTAAATGAGAGAGCACCAGCTTTAGAAAGAACACGGTGTTATGTAGCGGATGTGTGTATGTGTGTGCACCCAAGTGCAGCCATGGGTACATAAATTGGCACACAAGTTGAGTGTGCGTTGGTACATGAGTTGTGTGTGTGTGTGTGTGTGTGTGCGCTGAGTCAGAGGAAGTGTGCCAGGGTGCTGGTGTCTGCTTGTGGCTTGCCTCTTCCCCATCCTTTGTTACTGGTGAACACAGCACCTGCCATCATCCATCTTGTTCTCCAAGTCCCTTTTCATCCTCTCTTTGTCCGCGCTCTATTTCTTTCCCTCCATTGTTTTCCCCGCTGTTAATACGATTCCTAGGTGATGTCAGACTTCATAACCTCTTCGCTGTGGTTAATTTGTTCGTCTGTATCCCCCCCCCCCCCCTACTCTTCCTTAGGACGTTCTGTTGCAGCTCCTTCCCACTGGAGTTATTATTGGCATGAGACCAGACGGCCCGCTTCCTGCGTTGTCACCGCCACTTCCTCTCCCTCCGTCCTCCCGCCTGCGTCCCACCAGCTCCGCCCGGCCGCATTGATGAGGTAACGCCAGGGACGTCCCAGACATCCACCCGCCCAGTCGTCCCCCCACCCCCCGCCCTCCTCTCTCCCCTCTGCCCCCTGCCCTCCACCGGGTCCTCCAGTCCGGGGCCATGGGCCAGAAGATCTCCGGGGGCATCAAGTCGGTGGACGGCCGCGGGGAGAGCGGCGGCGGCGGCGTGGGCGGAGGCGGCAGCGGCGGCTCCCCGTCCTACCGGCCCTCGGCCCACCGCCGCCGCCACCCCGAGCTCCGGGGCCCCGACTTCTCCAAGCCCACCCGGCTGGACCTCCTGCTGGACATGCCGTGCGCCGGCCCCGACGCGCAGCTGCGCCACGCCTGGAACCCCGACGACCGCTCGCTCAACGTCTTCATCAAGGACGAGGACAAGCTGACCTTCCACCGCCACCCCGTGGCCCAGAGCACCGACTGCATCCGCGGCCGGGTGGGCTACACGCGGGGGCTCCACGTGTGGCGGATCCACTGGCCGGCGCGGCAGCGGGGCACGCACGCCGTGGTGGGCGTGGCCACGGCGGAGGCGCCGCTGCACTCGGTGGGCTACACGGCGCTGGTGGGGTCGGACTGCGAGTCGTGGGGCTGGGACCTTGGCCGCAACCGGCTCTACCACGACAGCAAGAACCGGGCGCACGGCGCGGCGCCCGCCTACCCCTGCTTCCTGGAGCCCGAGGAGGCCTTCTCGCTGCCCGACGGCCTCCTGGTGGTGCTGGACATGGACGAGGGCACGCTGAGCTTCATGGTGGAGGGACACTACCTGGGCGTGGCCTTCCGGGGCCTGAAGGGCCGCAAGCTGTACCCCGTGGTGAGCGCCGTGTGGGGCCACTGCGAGATCACCATGAAGTACGTCAACGGCCTGGATCGTAAGTACCGCCGCCGCTCGCTTCTAGAGCTTCTTCTGCTGGGTATTGGGTATCGAGGTCGGGGGCAACCAAACTGAAAAAATAAAAAAATGGACTATAACACTTCTCTCTGAGTCCTTACAGAAGAGTAATAGATCAATGGTAAAAAAAAAAAATAAAAGGTTAAATTTCAGTGACGAGCGAGACAGAGCGGGCACTATATTTAAATGAGACAGACGGACAGATGGACGGAAAGGGCAGCTTAACAATATTCCTGTTTAAAAAGAGCAGATGGATCCTTTAAACGCGGGTTAATGATCTACTCTCCTTAACGGCGAGCGCCACCGCTGCTGTCCCCCGGAGCCAAGCGATCCGCCGACAGATTGAGTATGTGACTCAAACGACAGCATTCAGCAGAGCAGCGGCTTGTCTAAAGCTCGTTTCCTCGAGGCCCGTCCTCTCTCCCCTTTAACGGTGTCCTCAGGGGAGCCCTGCACATCGAGCGTCCAGCCCCGGGGCTCTGTGTCCTGGGGCGCTGTGTCCCGGCTCTCCTGCCGTCGCTCCCTCCACTCGGTGGCTCCGCTCGGGATGCTGCGCCGTGTCCAATCGGCATGAGGACACCCTGCGGAGCCCCCCTCATCGATGCCTCCCTCGAGGTCCACACCGGGCGTTGAAGAAGAGGAGGCTGGGGCTCGGGTCTGTGATAAAACCACAGGGAGGCACGCCGGAGAATACAGGCCAGGTGTTACCATGGAAAAGCACGAAATAACAGTTCTGAGAAGAACATACACCACCGTTCAAAAGTTTGGGGTCACCCACACAATTTCCTGTTCTCCATGAAAACTCACACTTAATTGCACAAGGGTTTTTCTAATCATCAATTAGCCTTTTAACACGATCAGCTAAACAATGTACCATAAGAACAGAGGAGTGATGGTTGCTGGAAATGGGCCTCTGTACACCTATGTAGATATTCCATTAGGAATCTGCCGTGTCCAGCTCTAGAACAGTCATTTAATACATCAACAATGTCTAGACTGTATTCCTGATGATTTCACGTTTTAAAAAAAGAAGTGAGGACATTTCTAAGTGACCCTAAACTTTTGAACAGTAGTTTTGGTTTAGTGGACAGGGACCATGTACAGAACAGGTTCTGTACCAGAGTTAGCTCAATAGATAATTTGCATCTGTGGTCCGTAGTGTATATGGATTTGTTTTGGGAGCGTTCTGCTCTGATATGGCGCACTAATCGGCCACAGGCTAATTACATAAAGACTGAGTAACAGATCAACGGCTATTCCTATGACTTTGTACGGATAAAACTGTGAATGAGATTTCTATTGGGGGCACCTTTGGAGGGAAATTGGTCCCACTTCTGCTAGCTGGCTCTGGAGTGCACTCAATCCCATGCAGACTCTTTGTGTGTTCTTTCTCTTTTGTTATGAAGGCAGTCAAAGAAAGTCTTTATCCATTTGATCTGTATACACCAGAATCCAGTTTCAGTTTCCCTTTCCACTCATCAGACTGTGCCATTGGTTTCCGCTTTCCTTCAATGCAGACATGTCTCCGGGAGGTGTTCTGAGACGCTGTTTATCTAAGGGAGAGAAGACTATCATGAATGCTAATTGGCGAGTCTATCATACCATTTTGTTTGAAAATGTCTTGAGATTGGAGGTACCGTTCAAAATGGTTTCAATGCTGGTATGTCTTGTTTAGACTAGGCTATGGCTCTACTCTCATTTCTAAGAACACACACACACACACTCCCACACACACTGTGACTCTGTGAAGAGAGCTGAATTTTGTGGAACCTCATGGGTCTTATTTGGTATCACAACAATGCGTGTTTTTGTCCGTTGCTGAGCAGGAAGCCGAAGTCAACCGCATCTTCCTGTGTAGTTTGTTACGTCTGGGACTCGTGGCCCTGCCAACCCCAGCTTCTACTTGGGAGGAACAACCCTGTTTGAAGTTCTCTTACTCTCAAGGTTTACGACAAACCAATGACAACATGAGCAGCTGTTCTCTGTGTTTTGAAATCTGATACTGGTGTTATGGTTAACGGTTGAGTAGAAGCATAACCATTGCTTTCAGTTTATCATCACCAAATAAATGAATAGGGGCAGTCCATTCGAAAGTGAAAAGAGGCACTTTTTAAAGCAAGGCATAATCTACCACTGTGGTCAACTCTTGGTTTGGTTTAAATGATTACAACAAATCAAATCCAGAAGAACAGCCTGCTTTATCTCCTGACCACCTCAGTCCGTGCGTGTGGGTGGGTGTGTGTGTGTGTGTGTCTGTGTTACATTCCTAGCCAGGGCTCTGCTTAAAGCACCTGCCCTTGTTACCTACACGTCAGCCATTTTCTATTGCTGGGCCATCTGTTTCGATTTCACAGAAGAAGATTTTCCTTTGTCCACACAAATCACATAGCAGCGCTCCTGAATAGCGCACGTGGGCTTCAAGTGCTGCTAAAAGAGCTTTGGCTTTTTGAAGATGTCCTGCCAAGACTGAGGTCCACAGAAAATGAAAGGAATGCAAGACCCCTCCTGATAGGCCAGTCCATATAAGCTGGTCCGGAGATGCCGGCTCTGATAGGTCAGTCCCGACCCGTAATAGTTTATTTGTTTATATATTAGAACCGCGTCTTCAAATTCACATTAATAATTCCCCACTTTTCATCTGTTCCCCGGAATCTATTAATTTGGAGATTTAATGAACAGCCTTGAGTTTCTCTCTCACTCACTCTCTTTCTTTCTTTCTTTCTTTCTTTCTTTCTTTCTTTCTTTCTTTCTTTCTTTCTTTCTTTCTTTCTTTCTTTCTTTCTTTCTTTCTTTCTTTCTTTCTTTCTTTCTTTCTTTCTTTCTTTCTTTCTTTCTTTCTTTCTTTCTTTCTTTCTTTCTTTCTTTCTTTCTTTCTTTCTTTCTTTCTTTCTTTCTTTCTTTCTCTGTCTCTCTGTCTCTCTGTCTCTCTCTCTCTCTCTCTCTCTCTCTCTCTCTCTCTCTCTCTCTCTCTCTCTCTCTCTCTCTCTCTCTCTCTCTCTCTCGTTGCGGTCAAAGACTCCATGACATCAGACTGTATCCACTCCAGTTAATTTAGCTGCAGCTGCCTTTTACTGCCCCTGTGGATGATTCAGTCTGTAAGCATGACATCCTCTAACGCACACGCACATAGCCTGAGAGCATGACATCCTCATGGACGCACACCACAGGTGGATGCACGTCTGCCTTCCCCATTGCTCATAAAGTGTCTCCACTTTGTTACATTGTGTGCCAGACTCTCTGGCTTTGGTGCACAGTTGTGTTCTAGTCAGAAAACACGTTGCATGTGTGAGAGTGTGTGTCATAGTTGTTCTATGTGGTTCTCGAAACATCAAGGGTGTTTTCATGCATCACTGACTTGATTTGATTCACTCACTATTCACTCGGAAAATGATTCAACCGAATGAATGACTCGCATGGCGGCGGAGAGAGTCTGTGTGTGGGTGTGTGTGTGTGTTTGGTTAGAGACAGACGGGCAGACCAGACGCTCCCTGCTCGAAGCAGCATAGCAGCATGGTATGCCAACAATGTGATTCTGGGACTGGTGTTTTTATTTGTGTGCGTGCGTGTGTGGGTTATGTGGAGGAATATGAATACATGAAATTCCATGAAATGCTAATCAGTGTCAATCCCTGTTCACTAGTTGTAATTCTAAAGTCCATGTTCATCTAGGTGCATGTGTGTTTTTGCATGTTTGCGTGTGAGACACTCTAGCCATTGCCTCTATAGAGACACACACACACACACACACACACACACAGACACACAGACACACAGACACACACACACACACACACACACACACACACACACACACACACACACACACACACACACACACACACACACACACACACACAATCTCACACACACATACACAATCACACATACATAACATGTACACACACACACACACACACACACACACACACACACACACACACACACACACACACACACACACACACACACACACACACACACACACACACACACACACACACACACACACACACCTCCCTCGTCTTTGTAATTGTACCAATTAGCGATGCTTAGACCCCAGAAGGAGCTGTCTCAGCCTGGGCTCTGATTGTGATGTTCAGCTCCTCCGCGTCAATCCCACTATTACCTCTTACCTCTGCTTTAATTACACAAGGAAAGCAGCAGCACGGTTGCTTACAGCTGGCTTTCACGTCAAACCCCCCCTCTCCTGCCTTGTCTGTGGGGTCAGCCGGCCAGTATCGACACGTAAACCAGGACGCAGTAGGGTAGCGAGGTGAGTTATCGCCGAGATGTGCTCACGTCTGCTACCTGCCCGAGTCACAGTGCATCATTCATAGTTGGGCGCCGCCACTCCGCCAGTGCGTATAAATCTTCGGCTCCAACGACCCGGAGGTCAAGATGAGGAAAAGTGGGTTGTGCTGTTAACATAGCCTAAATATAATGGTGTAACATATGAGTATCTTTAACCCACTATAATCTGCCCGTGCTGTTCAGCCACACATACATGCAGGACAGACAGCATTGGGTGCAGGCGAGGATCAGCCGCTCACTTTCCCATCGCAAAAGCCGCAGCCATTATCAACACATACTTTGCATTCCTAGATAACTCTCAGTGGAAATGTACCCGCTTTGCGCTTTTGCATGAATACCCGATACCCATTGCTCGCATACTTACAGCCTTCTAAATCCGACCCTCCACGACCAGCAGTGTTTAGTCTGTGTCACAAGACCCTAAAGTCTCAAAACCAGCCCCCTCCCCACTGAGCTACACAGAATCCCATTCATGCGCAGCTAGAGGCTATGTATGGATACACCGGGGGAGCCGTAAACAAACCCAGCTAGCATAAACCACCCCTGACACCAGGACACTAAATTCAAGCTCTGCTCGGGAATAGCAGCGTTAGTGAGATGTTCCCCACGGCTCTAGTCATCTGCACCGTTCTTCTTCCCCAGGAAAAACACATCTGTGGAAGTCAAATGTTGACATGATGGACCAGGAGAGGCTGGGGGGAACAGAGGCTAATGTGTGCGTGGGTGGACAGGGAAGGGTTAATTGACTTGTTCCACGAGTTGAGGATGAACTCGAAAAACATTTTTTGTTGGGATTGGTTCCACAACATCAATCAAATTGCTAAACTGTTCCAGGCCGCGACCCAGCTTTCCCAGCAGTGGGCTGTGGGTTAGCGAGCTAGCGCGTAGCGTTAAGTAAACACTACTGACTCTGTGATATCTGGGTCAGTAGGTTTGTGCTTCAGCATAGCTAAAGCTCCATGCTCGAGGTCTATTCGCCCAATCTTGGTGTTCTGCTTCTGCTTGCTTTGGATTTACTACTTTCCTGTGTGTTTTGGCAATTCCTCTCAGCAAACCCCACGTTTGACTTGGATTGTGCAGGTGCTGTTTATTTTCACGTTTTTCCCCTTCCAGGTGCATTCTGCCTGTTACCAGGTGTCCCGTATCTGCTTGCATATTGAGCTTCATGCCTTCATGCTGCTAGTCTATTGTTTCTGGAAGCTTGTTTTCAAAGTTCTTGAGAACATCCCCTCACAATACATTTGATATAAAGTATAATAAACCAGACATCTAGTTTTTGTAGTATATCTACATATTTATAAAATATATAAATATAGATATTTATATCTATTTTCTTCACATTGGATGAAGCTGTGTTTCTCCTAGGGCTGTGCTGTTAGGTTTCCAATCCTTTTACCAAATTAACTTTCAAACAGGGTGCAAATCTGCTCCCATGTGTTGGACCAGTAAGTTGGGGAAATCGATAAAGAAAAAAACATCCCGGGCAAAGGATTCCTTAGTCTCCGCACTTGGCTCTGCGAACACTCTGTTCACTTCAGCGCAGAGATGAAAGTGCTATGATCCATTGTAATGTTATTTTACACTCCAGTGTTTAGGAAGCCTCAGATCCACCGTGTCAAACGGCCACAAAGTACACATCGTTCTCCTCTCCCACAGCCTTGGCGGCAACTCTTCAGTCCTGCGTCGTGTCTCTCTTCACACTGCACACTCATCGTTAAATATTAATATGATTGAGGTAGAGGCAGGAGTGAAGGAACTGAGCAAATAAAGAAGGAAGGAAGAACTGGGGTATGAAAATAAGTTAATATTTCTGCATTGTATTTTGGTCTTCACGTCGATGGCGAGCGATCCCAGGGCACTCGTTAGCGCGGTACGACGCCCGGTGGTGGCGTGGAGGGTGTGAATGAATGAATGAGGCTGTGAAAAGTGAGAGGAAGTGTGTTTAAAAATACACCCTGAGAGAACAAAGACAATGAGTAATGCACATGCGGAGGAGGCAGGACATCGCCGTGGTGATGGTGTTCCACTACCAGGCTCAAGGTTCCTGGGTCCATCCTCAGTTTCTTCCGTCTAATTTCTGCTACTTAAAGGACCCATGGCATGAACATTTCCCTTTATGAGGTTTTCTAACATTAATATGAGCCCCCATAGGCAGGCTAGTCCCCTAGCCTGCCTATGGTCCCCCAGTGTCTAGAAATGGCGTCAGGTGTAAATCGAGCACTAGGTACCCTGCTCCGCCTTTGAAAAATGAAAGCTCAGACGCTCCGATTTTGAAGATTGCCCCATATGTCATCATAAGGGTACCTTCTCTGCTTTGCCCGCCCAGAGAATTTGGCCCGCCAATGAGACTATGAGCTACGACTGTTGGATAACCGTTCTGCTGTTGGTGTTATGGCGCATAACACTTCGGGTTCTCTGACGTCTCTGGTATTTCCACAACGAGACTCGTAGCGGGGGTTAACTCAGCCATGGTTGAGACGGAATTGGGGGAAAGGAACTTTGGCTTCGACTCCCTGAAGTACATTAACCGCGACATGGAGGAGAAAGGGATGGTTGCCTGCGATTGTCTCCCGCCGGAGCCCCGCTGCCGAGGCACCGCCGCAAAGCACCGCCGCCGCGGGGCCTCCGTGCCTCGGCGCTGCCTGCTGGCAGTGGGGCTCCGGTGGGAACAAAATCGAATGATGTGGAAGTGGAAGAACCGGAGACGTCGGAGAACCCGACGCAGTCGTTTGAGATTCATCATATCGTCTGGAGACGCACACGGCTTTTGGCCGTGATGATGTATGTTATATGATATAGATATCTATGTATAATATGATATTATTTAGATATAGAGCACCAGAACTCCCGGAGCACCCGGAGTGTTCTAGAATATTTACAGAACACGGCCAAAAGCTGTGTGCGCCTCGCCATTGCGATACATCCACTGTAAACAGAGCACATGGTACCGTGGCCGCAAGCTGCTCAGGGCCACACCCCCACCCTCCACCTTGACCCGCCTCTAAAAAACGGCACGTTTTTGGAAAGCTCATTTTGGGACTTGCTCGTAGTGGCTGTAATTCTGCACCAAGGCTGAATTTCTTGAAATTCTAACACCACTAACACCTATATATAAGCTTCCATAAAGTAGCATGCCATGGGACCTTTAATGAACTGTATCTACATGTCTATATCTCCTCCATTCCACTTTGCGTTCATTGTGTCTTGAATGAACACAAATGACTAAAAATAGTTATGATTTGCTAATAGAGGGCATGGAGATTAGAAGGAGGAAGAGACCATGTGACTGAATGTGTGTGAGAGAGCTGGAGGGAGATGAACGGAAGTATGAATAAACAAAGCCTGCAGGGGCTCGGGCAAATTGACAGGCATGCCGAAAGATCACAGTGTCTGCTTTGGTTGGAGATGAAATGATCCCTAAAGTGACACAGAAGACGTTCACAGCGGAAGAACACATGGTGAAACTCTGCATTTTAATATTCTGCTGGCAGGCAGGTTGGCTGGTACTTCCGATTATTCCTCTTATTCCAAACAAGATAGTTAGAGATCCTATTACAAGGAAGCTCATTTGTAGTGCCTCTCGTGATGACGGCCATGCACACACACACACACACACACACACACACACACACACACACACACACACACACACACACACACACACACACACACACACACACACACACACACACACACACACACTTCCATTTCTGTCCACTGTGTCCTGGTTTGAATCCTGTGTGTGTGGCAGCGTTGATGTGTTGAGGAGGAGAGGGTGTGTGTTGGTATCTAGAGGCCCGGCTGCATGTGCTGAGGACGGCGCTCTGCCATCACATCTGCTGTTTGTTCCTAAGCAGTCTGCTGCTAGAGAGCAGAACAGGACGGAGAGAGGGAGGGAGACGGAGAGAGAGAGACGGAGGGGGGGAGGGAGGGAGGGGAGGGAGATAGAGAAAATGGGGAGTGAGATGGTGAGGGAGAGGTAATAGGTGTGAGTGAGACATACAGAGAGTGACAGAAGTGTGTGTGTGTGTGTGTGTGTGTGTGTGTGTGTGTGTGTGTGTGTGTGTGTGTGTGTGTGTGTGTGTGTGTGTGTGTGTGTGTGTGTGTGTGTGTGTGTGTGTGAGGAGGATTGATTGAGAGATTGAGATAGAGCGAGAGAATGGTGTGATTGATGAGGGGAAATGAGAGGAGCGCAGTGGGAGACTGGAAGTCATAAAGGACACAATAAAGGAGAGAAGACAAGTCCTGCCTCTGCAAGCTACCCCTCACATCCTTTCCCTCTCATCTCCATCTCTCTCGCTCTCTGTCTCTCTGCCTCGTTCTACCTCTCGCTCTCCTCCCCTTTGGTCGTCTCACTCTGTCACTGCACTTAGGTCTCTTCAGTCTTGTTAACAATTGATAACCATACATTATAAAATATAACACGAGTATAGTACCAATCAGTGCCGGGCGTGAATGACGCACATGTCATCATGTCAAGTGTGTGTGTGGGCTGTTTTTCAGAACGTAATCTTCCCTTCGTTCTAATCATAATGCATTCTTATTTTGCATCACATTCCTAATTCTCCTGCTTCCAAACCGAAATGCTTAGTTTCCTGTCGATCGGTTTTAACTTTCAGGATCGCCAGACCTGTTTGGTACTCATCCATTATGTAATGGTGGTTTATGGGGGATCAGTGAGATGTTGGGTGTCCTGGATTCAGGGCGGCGCAGGGGGAAGAGGACACACTTTGCCTTTCATAGAGGCCACGGCATCTCTGGCCCTTCCACCCCCTGCCGTGTTGATGTGCAGGCAGGCCAGGAGGAGAGATGGGTAGCAATCTGATCCGGGAGTGGTTGGGAATGGAATGAGATGCGTTGACTTAGCTGCAGTGTGGGGTCGGTGCGACGGTTCACCAGCAGGGGGGGTGCTTTTCTCCTTGCCTGGGACCCTTTAGCTTCCATCATCTACAGATGGAGGCTTTTTCTAATGTTCAACTTTGACTGTTTGTACCTTTCTCATGTAGTTGCCAGATGTCCACAATTCTTGAGTGAAGCGAAGTGTAACACTTTCGAACATTTGAACATTAAGAAAGGTTCGGAGACAGAATTGCATTTATCTACTTACATTTCTGTTTAATTCCGAGTTAATGTTTTTGATGGCAAAGTGGCTAGGTACTGAACTGTAAATGTCAATATTGTATATGATAACATTGAGAAGCTTAAGATGGGCTTTGGTAAAATATATGTATCAACTTATGCACACGGTCATCGATCGAGGAGCAAGTGATGGTGGTGTGTTTGTGAATGAATGAATCAGTTAACGATTGATTCATCTTCAAGATCCTTCAGAGTTATTTATCTATGGTATTTCTGCAGTGTCAGGCTCTGACTAGAAGAAATTAAGTACACAGAGTAGTTAATCATTACTGGCACATTGCGCTAGTCAGTCCTTTCTACATCATTAAACGTCATCTCCCTTCGTAACGACCACTGGTACTTTGGAGGACACATCCTTGGATAATGAGGTTATACAGAAATTAGAGTGTGTGTGAAAAATACTTAAAAATAGTGCACAACTACAGCAGCCGTAGCGAGTTAACTATTTAAAATATTTTTGGTGGAAGGTTAATTGTGCCTGAATAACGAGTTCCTGATTAGCATGATTTTTATTAGTGTGGTTCACTTACTGGCTCTTCTTTCAGAAAGCTTTCATGTTTAATTCATTAACAGAAACAAATAAAAATTGAAATGTGCATATAAACATCGATCCCCCTCTACGGACACTTACAGATAGCCCACACTTCAATTAAAATAATATATATTGTGCTTTTCTACTGCGTGAGCAGCTTTGAACACCCACTGCAGTTTGTTAATAAGTAATTTTGACAGTTGACACTTTTGACACGGCAGACAATAAGGCTGACCTGAATACCAGGCCAGTAAAGAGCAGAAGGGGACTGTCAACAGTTTCTATCTGGAGCAGCAGCCCTATGGGAGGAGCGTGCCTCCAAATCACTGGGAAATTAGGTCATGATCAAGATGACATATGATAAGGTAGCCTACTACATTTGATACTTGAGCATATCAAGAACTTTTAACACTGGCATAGAATAACAATAGACATATTTGACATTCACCAGGGAACTGTGTTCTGAGAGAATTGATACTTTAACATACAGAATTTGGGTCCTTTTTGGAATATATTCGACGAGTGAGTGTGGTGCTAGGTCATGGTACCAAGACATTTCATCGCTACTTTATAGATTTGATGAATGTCAATTAAAGATGGCTCTCTCCATCGGCCGTTGCAGAGCAGGGCCTTCGGATTGAACGTGCTGATCTGCTGCAGGTTCAACACCCCCACCCCCACCCCCCTCCCCCCCGCCCTCAGCAGGTCTCCGAAGGTGAACGGCAAACACCCCGGGTCCAGTCCTCCATTTGCCCCTCGACGGCCTTCCTCTCTGGTCCTGTGAAGTTCAGCAAAGCGATGACCAGTACACAATGTTTTCATGAATGTTTGCAAAAACAGCCGTCCCAAGTGGGAGAAACGGACACAAGGTTCAAAGAACCGGCGGACAGATGCGTACGACCATACTGTGTTTCGCAGTGTTCTTTCCATCTTGAATAGGCTGTCCATGGCAGGTAATTACTCTTCTATAAATGTGCTTTTAGCCAACCAGATATCAAGTTTACCTTGAGCACAATGCAGCCCGCTTTCGGGGATTACTTCTAATCAATACACCACTCAGAATTCACCGCTGCTAATATTTATGCATGGCTGTTTAGGCCAGTGTCAGGGGAAAATGATTGCTCCGCTTAATTGAACAGAGAGGTTGGCGTCTAGCAAACGTAAAGGTCAGAGGACAGGGTTTCTTACTCCCAGCTGAAAGGGCATTGGCTCGCTGTCCGCATCTACAGACCTCCTCGAGCGAGTACCCAATCCCAATCAATGCTCCTTATGACATCAATAAAAAAATCCCCTGGGGAAAAAGTGTTGGTTAATGACTAAATAACAAGCAGTTAAACACACAAAATAAATCTCGGTTGGGCGACAGGTCCAGACTTTACGTGAGGACAAGCCGGGTAGAGAGCGATCTGAAGCCGGCCACAATAGCGAGTGTTTTCAGGGCCATGGGGAGGGTTGAAGTAGGTTTTGGCAGGTGAATTGATGTTGTACACCCAAGGTCTATGCCTTTGTCAAATTAAACCCCCACCTAAAAAACGAAATATAAAAGTATGGCCATTTATCATCACCATGTCAGACAGCCATAATAGCTTCTTCTTTTATTTTCTTGTTGAAGAACAACCTTTTAAAGGTCTGGCCCTCCGCCACCTTTTGTGCGACTAACCTTGCCTGAAGTAGGGATCCCTATTCTGTGATCCCTCTCAAGGTGTCTCTCCTTTGGATTGTTTATATGTGGGGCAAATGATTGGTTTACTCCTATTCAATCCTGAGGTGTGCTTTGCAACACATCATTCAAGTCAGGCCTCGGTGAATACTCCCCTGAACGTAAGCACGTCCTGAATGGAGCGAAGCAGAGACCTTGACATTAAATGCAAGCAACATAATATTTATGATGTACTGTGCACTGTATGCTTAGTATGTATAACCAACAAGATATCCTAGTATGTATAACAAATAAGATAGCCTATCTTAAAATGGCAAACAACAACAACAACTACTTATTATTAGGTTGTTGACAAGGGCAGGGCATGAATGCATCATGTCTCGATTCTATTACGTCCTCAAAGCGTGATTGCTCTTTTTGCTTTCCTAAGCACCTCTATTAATAATTAATTTAATGTCTGTATTCGTAGAAGTTACAGCATATTTTACGCCAGGTGCCATAAATGTTGTTTATGGGTCATGGGTTCATGGGTTATAAAATGGGAACCGTTTCCCTGCTATTTAGAATAATATTTATTTGAATGTATCGGTGGCCTCAGTGTACAAGGAAAGTCCACATATGTTTCCAAAGGCTATAAATGTTAATTAATCTCTGGTATTGAGTCAGTGTTTGCAGCCATAGCAAGGGCAAGGAGTCCCGAGAAGTGATTAAAAGTGATTCACAGTGAGCAGGCGCTGATATTCTAGGCCAGCCGTCTGCTGGGACTGTACTCCGACCTTTGACCCCCGTACTGACTGTGTTGATCAATCATCCCCCGGTCTCCAATTCGGCACTGGCCGAATTCTCTCCCAGTGACATCACACTCCTATCGACTTTCTCTACACCTCTGTCAGAGACCGAGAACTCCTCTCCTCCTCATCCTATTCTCCTCCTCATCCTATTCTCCTCCTCCTCCTCCTCCTCCTGGCTACTGGTCGTCTGGTGGCTATGGTGGCAGAGCCTAATCTCTCTGCTCACAGCGCCGTCCTCTCCCACCATTAAGTTAATCCTTCTATCCCTTCTCCTTCCCCGGCCCAGTGGCCCACACTCCTCCATCACTCTGGGGTTCTGGCGCTGATGCGGTCATATTGCTGCCCCCTGCTCTCCTCTCCTCTCCTCTCCTCTCCTCTCCTCTCCTCTCCTCTCCTCTCCTCTCCTCTCCTCTCCTCTCCTCCTCCCTCTCGCCGATGCCGTAGAACCGGGCCTCAGCTGGAACGTCTTCCACGGTGCTCTCCAGCTCCATCGCTACCCTGGTGTTTCCTGCTCCCTCTTCGTTATGCCTCCCCATCGTGGTTTATCATCCTCCCTGTTTCGGCGGCGTCCTGTTGGTGTTGATAGAGCGGTCCACCTCCTTCTTATTTCCCCCTACCCGTCGACCCCTGGTTGGGTCTTTGTCATGGCATTGGTGGCAATTTAGTTTTCCAGAACTACTTCAGTGAAACAACACTTCTTCGTCATCCGCCAAACGCCCCGGGTCCAGTCCTCCATTCGTCTCTGGAAGGCCCTCGTTCCTGGATCTGTGAAGTTCAGTAAAGCGATGAGCAGTACAGAACCATAGCTTGTGGTAGTTCAAATTTCTCCTCTGTGGGCTCCGCGTCCTCGGATAAACCCTAGCCGTGTGCGTTTGCCATGGTCAAAAGACGCACTGCGAGGGCACCAGTGGCTGCAGCGCTGACACCTCCTCCTCTTGTTTCAAAGACCGGCTCGTGGTCCAATAGGGCGCCGGCAGTGGATGTCTGTCCTGGTCGACACGGACCCAACCCTAGGAACTTCAGTCCTGCACTGACAAGCGAGCTGGTGTTTGAACGAGCGATCGATGCAAAATTGTCAAAAAGGAGACGGAAAAGAAACGTTGTATGGAATATTAATGAGTGCTCAACCTTCCATTGCTCGAGGTGCATCGTATTTGAGTGAGAAATATCTTCATTCACTAAGTTGTATTCAATATGCTTCCTTTTTTTATCCTTCTGACTGGAACTCGAACCAATTCCACTTGATAAAATACACCATCCAGCACTCGGCACAGAACTACAAGTGTACATTCTGTTGTACATCTTGGACTTAAATGTACATGTTCCCCCATTCCAACGTGGAATCCATCCTCCCATTGTTAATGACTCCTGGGGAAGGTTTTTGTTTTGCTCCCGGGAAATGGTCCTACCTCCAGAGTGGGTTTGAATCGCAAATCTCTGGTGGCGGAGCTTTTAACACCCTCTCCTTTCAACTGACTGACTTTGAGCTCCTCCCACACATAATCTACGCTTTAAGAATGAAAGCATCCATTTGCAGAGTTTAACAGTCAAACTCCAAACAGCTGTTCTTGAGCAGATAAGAATCTGTTTCAGGTAACCCTGAGGCTTTGACCAATTTATTTCATAAAAACTCGACTCAACGATTTTGTATGGCTTGTTTACCAAAGGAAGGACTGCAGTTTAGATGTCTAGAGAAGAGATGCAATCACTAAATGTTCTGGTACAGCAGAAACTCAATACCAGATACCAGAACTCTCACTCCAGCCTCGTCAACACTTGAGACATGACCTCTCACAACCTCTTGACGGAATGCAGCAGAAAATATTTAGCTTCCAAGTTTGAAGTCGCAAAATATGGACGTCTTTAGCTCTTTTGTCTATTGGTGGTTGTAAATGTTTGTATTTTATTTCACGGAGGGTTCCATTCCCACCGCAGCTTTCTGAAGGTTTGAGATGCGGCGTCCAGGAATAACAATTGGATGTGCATGTCTACTCTTGAATGCTTGCCACACCATACCTGGTGAACACAGTCACTGGTTTTGTAAGAATACCTGCCTTTTAAAGTGGAGGATTAGGCCTGTTGCTCACTACTTCCTTCTCCTTCCACTACTGTCTTGTTTAAACTTTAGCTCACAGTGATTTGTATCCTCTTCACTCTGCATCATTACCAAGCGTTTATGTCTCACCCTGTTGGTCTCTCCTTAGTCTCTGTTGACTCTCGCCCATTTTGTTTGGAGCTGCCTTATTCCAGCCGGTGGGACTCTAATGGATCCACATTCATACTTAGTGTTATCGATTCACAGATTTGGCGTTTTTAATAGTAGGTTGTGTAGCAGTAGTAATACACAAGTGAGGGAGTTCTGCTGTAAGGAACACAAAACCACAAAACAAAATATAGATAGTGGAAAAAAATATGCATTGTATGTATGCATACAATGTGAAGTTTTGTGTTCAAACTTGAGTATGGATTCTGTCTCAATACAGTGAAATGCGATACACATCGATACTGTCTCCATAAAACCCCCACAGTTCCTTATTTTACTGCAATCAAGCTGAGTCCAATGCCTCGTCACTTCACTGTCATATATATGTACTGCTTCTATGCCGAGTCTGCCCGTGCACCTGGCCTCGCATGTGCACATTTAACTGCCCCACCCCCACACACACACACATATAACAAAATGTGTGTCCATGCTTGTTTATGTGTGACTGAAACAAAGGCCACTATTGTCAATCTAGTCGTATTCATAGTGCTGCTAAGGGGACATTGCATTACTGAAGTCAGCATGATGAGGCGGAAATTATCTCTTTCACCTCCTACCTTTACCTCCCATTTGTGTCTTCTGTGTCTATTTTGGCTCTTCAATGCTTTGCGCTTATGAGACGAAATGGACGCATTAAGATCAATGGAGTTCCTCCGCTGGCGAATGTCTCCTCCGTCTCACTCCCTTGCCTGTCTCTTCACATTACGCAGTGTTCCCGTATCCTATTACTGTTTTCCTTTTTAATTATTTAGCAGACGCTTTTATCCACAGCGACTTACAGTTAAGTGAGTTGCATGGCGTCAAGCAGCAGGTCTTAAGGGGTTAGGAGCACTAGGATGACTACAGGCTGGCTGCGGACACTGGGGCATCGAACCCAGTGCCTTTCGGCAGAGAGGGCCATAGCCTCTGTTTCAGGCCTTAATCGAAGCTCACCTGCCTGGTGTGGTTAGCATCAGCACCTGCACGGTGTGGTAGACTAAACCTGTTAGGTGAGCCATGACATAAAGTGGTGTTTTCTGTGTTTTCACACAGTTTAAACCGTGTATAGGGGTCAGCCGGTACTGGTCTGTTTGTATTTGACGCCGTCAAATCAGCACTAGAAGTCTGTGAAAGGTCTTTATGAGCATCAGTGTTGAGTAGTAGACATTCTGTGTATCATTATACATGGTCCCTGGTACAACAGAACAGTGTACTTTAAAGAACTACAAGGAATATTAGGAACATTTCAAAACATGTATCCATGTGGTTCTGGTAAATTGGTTATGAACACAGTTGGGAATATTCCAACTAAATAATGTGTTGAATATGTTTTTGGCTAGTATTTTAGTAGCAATATCATAAGAGAAGCCCGTCCCTATGTAGTTCACTTAACTGTGAGTTCTTGCACTACCCACTAAATGTTCATGTTTACACCAAATAATGTGACGAAATCGTCCCCTTTGGTGCTGGTAAAATGGGGACTTAAAGAAGTATATGACTTTTTTTTATTTTTTGAGAGAACCACTGAACTAGACAAACCATTAAAACGGACTTGTCTGAGAGAGAGAACAGGGGACTGGCTGTCACCACATCATTAGCCCCTTCCATATTTTCATCTCTCTGCCTCTTCCCTTCCCTCCCTGCCTCTCTCTCTCTCTCTCTCTCTCTCTCTCTCTCTCTCTCTCTCTCTCTCTCTCTCTCTCTCTCTCTCTCTCTCTCTCTCTCTCTCTCTCTCTCTCTCTCTCCATGCCTCTCTTATCTCTCCCTGCCTCTCTTCTCTCTCTCCATGCCTCTTCTCTCTCTCCCTGCCTCTCTTCTCTCTCTCCCTGCCTCTCTTCTCTCTCTCCATGCTTCTCTTCTCTCTCTCCCTGCCTCTCTTCTCTCTCTCCATGCCTCTTCTCTCTCTCCCTGCCTCTCTTCTCTCTCTCCCTGCCTCTCTTCTCTCTCTCCCTGCCTCTCTTCTCTCTCCATGCCTCCCTTCTCTCTCTTTCGCCCTTGGTTTTTTCCAAAGACAATCTGTCTTCTTGTCTAATCATTTCCATCCCTCACTTGTGTCTGTTTTCTAGGCTGTATTAGACTGTTTTCCTTCTTCTGAAGGGATTAGAGGACGCTCTCTGTGAGGAACACTGGCAGGCCGAGTGGAACACGAGTTGTTGGTGGTTAAACACACACTTCATCCTCACCATGTGGATGTTGTTTGTGCGTTCTCCCAGGACTAACGTGTTCACTGCACGTCTGATCAAACCGTCCAATGACTAACAAGCCTCTCCTCCTCACTCACGCTTATGTTCACTCATTCCCTTTTCCGTTTGTGTTTCTTTCTGCAGTTTTTCTGCAGTTAAAACCAATGGGGGATACCGCACAACACATGCAATTAGTGCGTGATTTCTCAGCTGTTGCTAAAGAAAGACAGAAAGCCCAGACATTTGTAAGCAACACCGTCTGGGAATGTTCCCATGGACACCGTTGTGAACACGGTGTTTATGTCTGGTATGGAGCGGTCTGTTTTCAAGTTGATTTAGTCGGCTCACAGCCCTGTCTGTGTGTCTGGGGCTGTGTCATTGAGAGTTGAAGGTCGGCCAGGATGATGGTGCCGCCCACCTCTGTCATTTTTCTGGCATTTCATGGATAAAGTCTTCTCCCCCCCACCCACCCACACACTCTAACTCTCACCTGTTCTGTTCACCTTCTATCTCCCTCTCTCTCTCCACCCCTGTGATCCCCGCCTTCTATTTTTCTCCACTCTAGTTCTCGGTCTCCATCCTCATCATTATCATTTTATTTCTACCACCACTGCTCTTTTTCTCCACCTCCATCTCTCATTCCCACTCACCTTCTTGTTCCTTCTCCCCCTCTCTCTCTCTTTGTCTCTTTGTCTCTCTTTGTGTGTGTGTGTGTGTGTGTGTGTGTGTGTGTGTGTGTGTGTGTGTGTGTGTTTGTGTGTGTGTGTGTGTGTGTGTGTGTGTGTGTGTGTGTGTGTGTGTGTGTGTGTGTGTGTGTGTGTGTGTGTGTGTGTGTGTGTGTGTGTGTGTGTGTGTGTGTTCTCCTCCCAGAGGGGAGTGTGTGAACTCTGGAGTTACAGTAAGGAGGGAATCAGAGCCATAGAGTGGTAGCTTAGGTTTCTGGCTCCTCGCGTTCAGCCAGCCAGCCCTGCCCCCCTATCTAACGAATGAGCTATGGTTATTGTGTCTTTTACACTATGGAAGAAAAATGTATCGTAAGCTACATGTAGCACGTTTCTATGTTTGTGTTATTAAGTAGCTATGTACATAAGTTGAATTACACTACTACTAATTACATTAGTAATGACATCTGTGTACATTATGCTACATAACTTAGGCTAAGTAGCAACACAAACCTTACATCAGCTGTACCTTAAGCTACACAGCCACATGTTCCTTCCTCTAGGTAGCTACATGTGCCTTATACTCCCCACATGTACTTTACGCTACTAAGCTGCATACTTTGCTTAGCTTCATGTTCCTTATGCCTGGTAGCTTGCAACGGGGTCATCCCTATGTTCCCCAGGTCCTATGTTCCCCGGGTGCAAATGGTTAGGGTTAGGGTGAGGGTTAACCCTAAACCTAACCCTTACCATAACCAATCGGAGGAGAGACATTCTAACCAATCACAGGCGAATCAGAGACGAAAAAGGCGGTACTTGCCCCTACCATCCTACGAATAAAAGATTTGCTCACAGGGTCCTATGTTCCCCGGTCACATACAAAGCGGGGAACATAGGACCCGGGGAACATAGATACGCTCCCCTTGCAACATGCACCTTACAGTACATTTATCTTAGCCAACCTAGCTATATGTACCTTTTGATAGCTAACTGTATGTACTGTACTTTGCTGCACCTTTCTGTATTTTCTGATTGCGTTACATTACCTACCTGTTACCGGTTGCTACCTGTCAGTATCTGGCTACATGTAACTTACAGTAGGCTAAAGCATAGACTAGTAAGTCTACCTTATATTTATGTATCTTACATTAGTCAAGCTTACATTATCGAGCTGCTTTTGTCTTCATGTACCATATAGGACCTTCACACTATAGCTAAGCTTCTTTATTGAACTGTTTATTTCTTCCTTCGAGGGCGTCTTAAGAGAGTGCAGCCCTAGAAAGAGAAGGACACTGTAGCGGTCGGCTTGCCCCAGCAGTGCACCCATATGCTAGTAAGCCCATTAGAACAGCAGCAAGGGACTCTCTGCTGCCTCTCTGCTGCCTCTCTGTCTCTCTGTGTCTCTCTCTGAGGCGAGGCTGCCCATTACTGCACACACACTGTCTTTTGTTCCTGTGGTTGTCTC
>NC_079419.1:18341060-18346060 GCF_026213295.1 Gadus chalcogrammus | reverse complement strand
CTGGGGTCATCTGAGTTTGCGGGCATTGGTGGGGCTGTGTATGCGCTTCTGTCTCCAGGTTAATTATTCAAGAGGGGGCGTGGTCCACATATGTGGGGCTGGCTGTGTCCTGCTGTCTTTCTGCTCGGCCGTGTGATGTGATTATCACATTAAGTCAACAGGAAATGTGAATACTGGAGGCAGCAGCAGCACAGTCCCCAGGGAGCCACTCTGGGGAGCCCAGCAGGCGATTGAACACCTCGGAGGCGTTATTATATCCATAAGTTGGTGCTAATTTGTCAAATAAACCAACAATGGGAAAATTAAGCGAGAATAATCTTAAATTCCCAATTACCCTGCCCCTCACCGTCGCAAACACGATTAGATTAATGAATTTACAAAAGAGATGGAGAAAGGTGACATTGACTTCAGACACACTTATGTCTAGTGCATAGAAAACCATGGTCAACTTTTTAACGCGTTTTAGCTAAACTAGATTAATGACAGCCAGACTGGTGGTCCAACACTGGGACTCCCTCCTATGTGCCATCGGTCCTTGTCTCCTTTGCGGTCGGCGTTGTCCTCCAGAGCAGACCGCAGCCTCTACGATGGCCGGGATCCCATTTCTCTCAGCTAGTTAACCCCCGCAGGACAGGGGGTCAGGGGGGGAGGGAGGAAGGGCAACCATAGCTTACACACACACACACACACACACACACACACACACACACACACACACACACACACACACACACACACACACACACACACACACACACACACACACACACACACACACACACACACACACACACACAGGGTGGTCACGTTTTCACATTCAACGCTGTGTCATCCCTCGGCTGTGGGGGGGTTGGCCGTCCTAATGTCTCCTGGCTACGTGCGTGTTTTACGGTGCCGGTGTCTCAGAGAGGAGGTGGTTAGGGTGAACTAAAATATTTACAGGGTTTGGATCCACCCACAGAGGGCCGACAGACGCGTGGCAGAGCGCTCGCTCTTGTTTACGCCGGCGCCTCATAAAGCACAGGAGCGGTAATCTGCGTCTCGGCGGAAGTGTGGGAGCCCCACAGAGACGCAGCAGTAGCGGAGTGTCTGTAAAGGCCCGTTCGGCGCGGTGCGGTGGCACGCGGCCACGGCCCTCCCAACACTGTTGTGTTGTGTGCTCGACGTGTTTATTTTTCTACATTAGCCGCTGAGATTTTTTTTTGTTATTGCTACTCGCACCACAGAGCTTTCCATCTGCCTGCTTGCCTGGGTCTGCCATTTCAATTCAATGAGCTTTATTAGTGTGTGCAAACCAAACATTTGCAACGCCAGAGTGTGTGTGAAGAATAAGGCAAAGACAAAAAATGAAAATGAGAAATGTTGGGGTCGGTGATTAATACTCTCTCGGTCTCTGAAAATTTGATGAGTTCAGATAAGCTGAGAAATATATTATGCATTAAATTGACCTAAAGTGGAATTTTGTCTTCGGCAAGTGGCAACGCTGTAAAAACAAGACCGACACGAAGCCGTACGCTATGTTAGCAAATATTAGCAATTGCCAAGGGGTGTGTGTGAGGAATTAAAACCAATTTAAAATCTCTAAATTATAAATATGTATTCTCTCTCTCTCTCTCTCTCTCTCTCTCTCTCTCTCTCCCTCTCTCCCTCTCTCCCTCTCTCCCCCTCTCCCCCTCTCTCCCCCTGCAGCCGAGCCCCTCCCCCTGATGGACCTGTGTCGGCGGGCCGCCCGGCTGGCTCTGGGGCGGGAGCGGCTCCAGGAGATCGAGGGCCTCCCTCTGCCCCAGTCCCTCAAGAATTACCTCCAGTACCAGTGACGCTGAGCTCCCCCCCCCCCCCCAGCACCCAGCCTGGCCCAGCGACCGGACAAGCACAAAGGGGGTCCCCCCTCCCCCCAAGATCGACCCCACCCACTGGGTACCGCACAGTGAGATTATATGCATGGACGCAAGGAGGAGCTCATATGCGGAGGGCCAAGACCTCCAGGAGATGTATAGATCTGCCCTGGATGGACGGACGGACGGACGGACGGACGGACGGACGGACGGACGGAAAGGACTGCTGGCTGAACTTCCTCATTGATCACGGTTTCCAAGGAGTGGTTAAAGTATAGTTTTTATGATGAACTTGGGGAAAGAAAACTATTAAGGACTTTATTTAAATTATTATTGATGGTAACTCACCGATGTCTCGGAATGCCCTTCTTGTGGGGAAACAGACGAACACAAACGATGTGGTTGAATGGTAAAGAAAGAAAGAAAGAGTGGAGTATGTGGTGGGGGCCATACCGCCATCTACAGGAGAGAAGAAGAACTGCATCCACGAAGCACACTAATTGAACCCCTGGAGGCCTTTTGACTTAAATCACTCTATCATTACCACTGGATATGATTCTGAAAGGTCTTGTGTGATGCAAGTGACAGCAGTGTATGTCCAAGCCTGATTGGCAGTAATAGCACAGCGCCCATCTGTTCATGTGGGAAGGTTTGCCTTGACACTCGTCTTCTTTCACCCCATTGATTTGCTGCCCGATCCAACAAGAAACAATGTCATACACAACTATAGGCTTCAACATTGAATGATCCGACCCCATAATGGCACCCATGTTCCCCCGAATGAGTAAACACATTCCTTTCCGGTAGTTTTTCCACACATTTACTGAAACCAACGTATACCTCTCTAAAGAGCGAATGCGGCCCACCTTAAGGTGAATGTAAAGTGTGTGTCTTCACGTTTCGGCTGATACACGTCGACACCAAAAGAAGGTGTTTCTGTTTGAAGGTGCAGGGACACGTTTGCAGTACGAGGCTAACCGGTTAGCCGACAGTTTGATATTAGTTTGACTTTAAATGCCTTGCTAGCCAAGATTTTGTTCTACTGTAGCAATCCCCCCAGGGCACGGCCGTCTGCACTGACTGTGTTACAAGACAGCAGAACAGACCGTGTGGCAGATGTGCTGGCTTTATAGCCCGGTGTTGCGCACACACCCTCCTGTCATCACGCGCTCATGACCGCGGCCTGGCAGCAGATCAAAACCAATCCATTCAGCTGTTTGTTCGACTAAATTTGCGGTTGGACAAACGAGCAAATTCATGTTTACAAAGAAATCCATAGGAACCAAATTGTACCAGGCCCCGCTTTTAGCAGTGAGGAGAGGCGTCTGACTGCAGCGCTGACGATTCTTCCACAGGACATTTCAGCCCCTTTACCGAGAAGGCACGCGGTAATCCCGGGGTTGTTCCCCTGCCCAGTGGGGCGGCTGCAGTGTACCTACTGGCCTCACGCCCATCCTCCTGTAGGCCTCGCCTCCCCTCCACCATGCCTTAGAGGGCTGGAGCGCTGGTTCACAGTGCGTGTTGCTGGACCACCACCGATAGCCCTACTCTAGTTACATGTTTCTATATGCAAATCCCAATATAACTTTTCTGTGGGGGGAAACGGAAAAGGAAACGATTACTTACTTCTTCCTAGGGATTCTGAAGGTGTGTTTGCGTGTAGACCTTGGAGAATACCGTGGAAGGGTGTTCACACCTTCTGAGGGCCGGGTGTAGCAGGAAGTCACCTAACGCCACGCTGGTGGCACGTTAGGGACAATGAATGCACACATACACTCACACACATACACATACTTGCACACGCACACAGCATAAAACACACACTGTAGACCAATTCTCTTTTCTTCCTGTTAAAGGCTCATGTCACTTTTTTTTTCCTTTGTCTTTTTACATCTGAGGTTGAATCTTATATTATTGTTATTACGGCGTTTGTTATTCTATTAACTATTTTATTGTGCGTGTGGCATCCGATTGACTCCGATGCAGATAGAGCGATATGAAGTTGTTGTGAGGTTTATTTAACTAGCTCCAGTACCGTTGTGTTTTTTATTTTTTAAACATGGTCCAAGTCGTCCGATGTTAACCCTTGAGAGGAGGAGGATGATGATGATGATGATGATGATGATGATGATTATGATGAGGAACGATGGGGTGGATAGCGACGATGGTGAGATGAGAATGAGTAAATTGTTACACCCAATGCTGCTTCTATTATTATTAATCTTATGATAAGTCATTGATTTGTCTCCACCAGAGGAAGAGGGCGTTGAACTGACAGTTTTGTCTCCCATCAGCAGACATGAAATGTGAATAAAAGCCAAGTGACCCCAAGTGACTCCCTTTCTTTTTTCAGTATTTTTAGTTTGCATCCCATCGTTCTTTCGGGCCCCTGTTCTTTTCCACATATGTGTGTTGGCCCTTGACCAACCAGGCGGGCTGAAGCTGTTTGTGCGCTAGAGTAAAACATACACTCAATACACTCCCACGCTTGTTGCCTGGTTGTCAAAAAAAGTTTTGTTTGGCAGTTTGTTTGGAAAGCCCTCATCTGCTCTGAAGACCCCGCGAAATTGATGTTTGCGTAACCCTCACCTCCGAAAATCCAATCCCTCTCCGAAAGTTTTCATACAACACACAAACAAACCCTTTCTATTACCTGGGTGGCTGACCATGAAGGACCCCAGAACAGGTTTGGGTTTGGAGCTCCGGGCTGGAGCCGGGCTATAGCTCTGCTCCCCGGCCGACGGGGGAGATGGCTGGGGCGGCGTGCTGGACGGTGGTTACCCTCCATTAGTATCATTGATTGTATGCAAGGAAGTGTGTAATCCTCTGAGGGAAGGCCTTAGCCTGCAGATTCTCACGCTGGGCTCTGCACAGCCAGAGCCCACAGTTTCCATCCCAGAAGGGGATGGAGAAGCTAATGCTTATCGGGAAACTATAAATACTCAGCTGAGATAGTTGGAGCCTGCTCTCAATGATTACAGGCCATAGGCCACGTGAATGCGGCCAAATGAAATAAAACAATGCAGACGCATTGGTGCCTGCATGATGGCTGCTGTGAGGCAGTCATGATTTCAGATGCTGCATTCCTCAATCCATACACACTGTCACTGTCTGTGTGTGTGTTTGAGTGGGAGAGAGAGGTCGTAAGTTGATGTGGAAATCGAT